>NW_006921619.1:3575570-3600265 GCF_000298275.1 Orycteropus afer afer
AGTGAAATAAGTCAATCACAGAAGGAAAAATATTGTATTAGTCCGTTATTGTAAACAGTTATGGAAAGATTTATATATAGAAGGAAACTGTCTTTGTTGGTTACCAGGTGTGGGAGTGGAAGAGAGGGAACACTGTTAGATAGGTAGAGACAAGTATTGATTTGGCTGAAGGACAATGTACCAAATGTGAATGATTAACAACATGGTGGCATTGAGGAAGAGGAAGACTTCGAGAGGTGCATGGGAAGTACAGATAACAAAGATGAGCTTTTTGTACACACAATACTGCATTGTCAGTGAAGGCAAACATGGATATATGAGTGGATAGATGGGTGGACAGGTTGAATGGTCAGGTATGTCTATGCAGAGGGGAGTATGCCCATGACTTTGTATAGCATTGTCAGACAATGTTTCTACAAGTGTATTTTTATTTTCTGTAAGAATTCCCAGGTATATAGTAGAGCTGACAAGGGACAAGGTTGTAGTCACTTCTTGGCCACAGCCTGCTACCTGGAGGGAGTGAGTAGTTAGATCTGTGGGCTCAGGACCATTGTTGCAGGGGACATCAAGCTCAATTGGCATAACATACTACACAATAAAGGAGCTCTAGTGGTGTGGTGGATAAGGCACTTGACTGCTAACCGGAAGGTCCGTGGTTCAAACCCACTGGCTACTCCATGGAAGGAAGACTGGGTGATCTGCTTCTGTGAAGATTTACAGCCTTAGAAACCTAATGGGGGTCTCTATGAGTCTGAAATGACTCGATGGCAGTGAGTTTGGTTCTTGTTTTTTTGCTACACAGAAACATTGTTCCACATCCTACTTTGGTGAGTAGCGACTGGAATCTTAAAAGCTTGCAAGCAGCCATCTAGATGCAACATTGGGTCTTTCTTTGTCCAGAGCAAAGAAGAATGAAGAAAGCCAAAGATGCATGGAAACAATTTGTCCAAGGGACTGGTATACCATGTGATCCTCACCCTATATGACTATGAGACCAGAAGTAGAAGGTGCCTGGCTAGAATAGTCAAATACTCAGAGGGAGATCTATGTAGGAGATCCTGGATAGTGTGGGAGAACAATGTGGAATAAAACTCAAAATCATAAAAAAAAAAAAAAAAAAATAGGACCAGGTTTGCTGGTCTTACAGAGCCTGGTGTAGCCCCTGAGACTCTGGCCCCTAGCTGCCTTTCAGGTCTGGAATCAAACCACTCCTGTGGCTGCCAGCCAAACAAAAGACAAGCATATGAGCTGAACATTTACATTAGGTAGATACACACCTTGGAGAGGTCAATCATGGGAGAATAGAAAGGTTGTACATGCACAGAGAGACAGCTCAGGGGGCAATTCTACCCTGTCCTATAGGGTTGCTATAAGTAGGAATTGACTTGACAGGAGTTGGTTAGTGTTTGGACACCTACTAGGTGGAAAGCACTGTTCTTAGAGTAGGGAACTATTAATAAGTATTATTTTGACCTTCTAAAGGCAGTGGCTTAACTTTTTCAATTGTGGCTGTAGAGAATCGCCTGGGAGACTATTGAAATCTCAATGCCCATGCACCTTACACCAATTAAATCAGAATCTTTGGAGGTACAATTCAAGCATCAGTGTTTTTCTGTGTTCTCTGGTGATTAGAATGTCTAGCCAAGATTGAGAAGCACTGGTCTACAACATGGGTGGGGAGACAAGATCAATATATGAAAAATAATAACAGTGTGACAGTGATAAAAGAATATTGGTGGAAAATAATTATAGAACTAATTGATAAGCATGTAGCAGTAGAAGTATAGAGATTTCATGGAGAAGCTAGTGTTTTAGCAAAGTCTTCAAAGATGCTACATTCAGAATGGGAGAATGAGGGTAGGTGGTACTACATTGGGATGACTGGTAGAGTGGTAATATGTCATGTGAAAAGACAGGAGATGCACGTGGTGTTTTATGTAGTTAAAGCATAACGATGGACTTAGCCTCTTTTTCATGAACTTGGTAGTTGCCATCAAGTCAGCCCCAACTCATGGTGATCTCATGTACAACTGAAGGAAATTCTACCTGGTTCAGCATCAACTCTATGATTGGTTGCAGATCAAACCATTGTGATTGATTGGTTTTCATTGGCTGATTTTCAGAAGCAGATTGCCAGGCCTTTCTTCTCAGTTCATCTTAAGTCTGGCAGATCCACTGAAACCTATTCAGCATCCTAGCAACGTATAAGTCTCCACTTATATGACATGTACTGGATGCAAATTAGGTTCATCGGCCAAGAATCAAACCTGGGTCTCTTGCACGGAAGGTGAAAATTTTACCATTAAACCACTATTGCTTACATTTTGACAAATCAACCCTTCCTCTATTTGACTTTGGTTTTACAACTGTCTATACAATTCTAATGGCCAGAATTTCTAGATTTTTCTCTTTAGATCTTAAGTTAAAAGCATATAAGAAATTATTTCAACTGTTACATATTTTACTTGGGGGCAGTTCCATTCGGGCTCAGGGGTCTCTATGACTTGAAAATGACTCTACAACACCTAACACAATAACAACTTTATAGCATTTAGAAACTAGTAAATTTTTTTAAAAGACTAGAATGACATTGTTTCTGAGAATGAGTACTAAGTATAAGTATTGCCCTGAAATTCTTGGCAGCCAATGCAGGAAGGGAAATATGAAGTCTTATTGTCTGATAGAAGAAGATGTATAGTTTATTTGAAAAGGCAAATATTGTCTATTCCTAAGTCTGGGAGAAATGTATTCCATATGGGAAGCACATGACACAACATGCTGAGAAGTGCCTTTAACCAACTTATTTATCCACAGACTTGATTTCAGCTCACTCTGACACTCAAGTGTTTCCATGCATTTTGAATTCACCTCCACTTGCTAACATTAGTCAGACCAAAGTGATATGTCTATTCTCCTAAACAAAAAACACAACAAAACAAAACAAAAAATGCTTTCTAGCTCCAATTGCTTGACATGGGAGAAAATACCAGCACTGATCTTTCTGCTTTCTAGCTTTGTTGATGTATTAACGTACACAGTCTGTAAACCTTGTATTTTAATTCCTCTTTGGTGCCAAGCATAATGCCTAAAGAATCATTTGCCCACCTATATTGTTCAAAATGCATCACGATCTTAAAGGAAAACATGGATGGTAAAACCCTCTTGAAATTCAGGGCATTTGGAGGAGTTATATTCTTAAGGCATTAAGTCACTATATTAAGGTATACCAGCAAATTCTTATGAGCTTTCACACGCCCAATTTGGCAAGGGATCATCCGTATGAATAGTTCTTTGTTTTCACTACCATGATGTGTACAGGTTTCTACAGAACTCAAATTGATTCTAGCAATTATTTAAAATTCCTCAGGAATACTTTAAATCTCATATCTTCATTTCTGTGTAGGAACAATGCCAAATGCCAACAGCTGAGTACTTTTAGATTAAAGGCAACATCCCCTTTGACAGCCTTTCACACAGACATAGACAAATAGCAAATGTGTAAATCACACACGTCTAATGTCTTACTTTATGTATTTTGATGGGGAAATCCTGTGGTTGGCTAATCTAAGACACGAACCTGGTCATAATTTCTGGAGACTAGTTTAAAACCAGTCCTGCTCAACACCATGCTACACTCAACAGGTTGTGTCTTAAAATGGAGGGTTTATACATTTAGGTCTATTATTGCATTGCCTTACGAGATCACATATCAACTCTTCTGTCACTTTTAATTACAGCTATAGTGGCAAATTATCTTATACTAATCTAAATGTCTACATTTTTAAAGCATGCTCTGTTTTTGAGGAATCCTGCTGACAAATATAATTGAGTTATTGAAGACTATATCTTGCATTCAACCATACTTTTTATTCTCTCTTTCTTTGGACTAACACCTTATCATACACAATAGCTGAATGGGTTCAAGATTTAATCAGTGAACTTGAACAAAAAACTATAGAAATAGTTTGACATTGAAATGTAGGTCAGAATCAACATCTCATTTAATTTCTCAGATAGGGATTGCAAATGCAGTCCTATGTAGTCACTCTGCTTTATAGAAAGGT
This sequence comes from Orycteropus afer afer, assembly GCF_000298275.1. NCBI lineage: Eukaryota > Metazoa > Chordata > Mammalia > Tubulidentata > Orycteropodidae > Orycteropus > Orycteropus afer. The sequence continues at coordinate 3,579,635 of NW_006921619.1, forward strand.
GGACCTTAACTAGTTGATCACAAATATTTCTCCTGGAGAGCTTGTACATGGCCTCTGAATTCTTCTCATTCAAGGTCATTGTGTATACATTATTAATTAATCAGAGTAGCAATTTTTTTTTTGAACCATCCTCTACTAAGACCACAGATTGGCACAGACCTTGAAAATACTCTAACCCAACTCAACATCTGGTGCTTAAACCCTCTCTCAAACATTTCCCACACGTGACCATTCAGTTTCTTTTTGAACAATTTCAGCAATAGGTTGAGTTAACCAGACACATGCAAAAGAGTCCACAAACCTATGTGCAAAAACACTCAACAATTAATTGATATCCAAATAAGTAAAAACAGCTAGGGAGGTCATGGATTGTCTTCTAAGTAGTCTTCTATTGCCATATTTCAATATTTACTCTTATCACAGCTCTTTGGAAAAGAAAGGGGGCAGAATAATTTCTTTTGTGTTTACTTACCAAAGAAGGCTATTTCACATCCAGGAGTGAACTCTCAACTCTCTGGCATATGGAAAAACTTGCATTTCAAAGAATAGTTTGTAGAGCTCTCCAAGAACAGGGTAGGCTGAAAATTCTCATAATAAAGGGGAAAAGAGATGAGTTGTAGAGGGATCAAGGATAAAGGGCCTGGGGAAGGGACAAGAGTCTGATCCCTGTGGCCCTGCTCTCATCATTATTATTCTTGTCCATTTGCTCCCTTACCTAGTTTCCAAGTAGTCAAAACCTCCTCCTCTTCTCCTACACCATTCAAATTCTCAATCAGATTGAACCAATGAAAGAAATTTACACTAAGGCATAACTGACTAGTCCTTTCAGAAACTATTTGAATCCAAAAGAAAGACTATATTTACTAGTTGCCTTCTAACAGAATCCATGTGTGTCATAGTAGAACTGTGCTTCACAAAGTTTTCAAAGACTGATTTTTCAAAAGTAAATTGTCAGATCTTTTTTCCAAGGCCCTCTGGATGGACATAAACTTCAATCTTTTGGGTAGCAGCTAAGCCTGTTAAACATTTGCGCCACCCAGAGACTTCAAAGAAAGACTAGTTAGTGCAAATGAATGAATTTCTAATTGTTGAAGCTACTTAACATATAGATTATTATTCCTTATTTACTCACCAATCTCAATCAATTATTTCCCCAGGAAATAAAACTCATGATATTTGTTATCATTTCATAAGTTGTAGCCAAATCCTGTACTTTCCTCAAACTTTAAAAGTTACTGTGCATTCCAGTGTTCCAGTGTCCATGAACAACTGAAAACCTTTGAAATGTTCATTTTTAAAATTTTACCCCCAAAACTACAAACTCCAACAAATGATTAGCACTGGAGAAAACATGTAAATAGTAGCTTTCTACTTTAGGTTTGTAATTATTCCTCATGAAGTACAGAACTTAGTCAAAATTTAGTCTTTAACTGTCACATATACAAAAAAAAAAAAAAACCTCACTGTCATCGAGTCCCATCTGACTCATAGTGACCCTTCCTTGGGTTTCCGAGGCGGTATCTCCACAGAACACTCAAAAGTAAACATATAATCATAAAAATCTCACACTTCTAAGATCTAAACACCACCACAGAGATCACTCTAAGAATTACAAGGACAACTTACAGGTGACTCAATTCCAGTTCATGGGAACTTCATGTGTGTCAGAGTAGAACTGTACTTCACAGAGTCTTGAATGGCTGATTTTTCTGATGTAGAACAGCAGGCCTTTCTTCAAAGGCACTTCTAGATAGACTTGAGCCTCCAACAATTTGGTTAGCAGTCAAGCACATTAGTTATTTGCCCTACCCAAATCTCCAAAACCAAACTCACTGCTATCGAGTCAGATCCGACTCATACAGACTCCTCTTTAGGTTTCCCAAGCAGTATCCCTACAGAAGTAGATTGCCCAATCTTCCTTCCGAGGAGTGGCTGGTGGATTTGAACCACCAGCTTTCTGGTTAGCAGTCAAATGCCTTAGGCACTATGCCACCAGAGCTCTCTTGCACCACCCAGGGACTCCCTAAAAATTGTAATGTAGGCTAAAAACGATGTTCTAGTGTCCGATATAAATTCTACTGGCTGAATTACATTTTTTTTTTTTTTTTGTAGCCAAGTGATTTTTGGAAATTATCACTGTGAAGCTATACCAAAAGTTTTCATAAATACGGCATATCTACCACCTTATCTGGTAGTCTTTCCAGATACATACAAAGTCTATAGAGGGCATCCCTTTTTTAAGTGATTTAGTGAGGCATAATGTTGATGTTCTTTAAGATAACACAAAGCAAGCAAAATAGAATAAGAATTAAATCTTACTCCCGATATTAAATCTAGAGTTGATCTATTTTATGCCTAGGATTTCATTTAGTCTCTTAGATTGATAATAATTAATGGCCTGCCTGCCTCAAAGCATTAGAAAACCAGCTCATCTCACTTCAGATAAGCCAAGTCTTAAAGAAGTACAAAATACGAGCCAGAAATTTTCATCACAAAAACATTCATATTTTTCTTTTGTGCAAACGCAAAATTATCACGTCTCATGTCGAGATGATTAGAACACATCAACCTCTGATCAGCTGGTACTTTAAAAGAGAATTCTGGAGAACCTTGTACATTCAACAAGTTTGTATGTATGGTATAATTTATAACTTTATATCTCCCCCAAACCCTAGGACAAAATACCACCTTCTGCTACTGTGCTAATTCAAAAATAAGAGGTGGGTAGCTGTCCCTATGGTAACAGAGTCTCATTTTACCCCCAGTCCATTTCCAACCTGTTACTAAATTACTAAGTACTGGAGCAATGCATCAAAGAGCACAGGGAGATGCTGTTAATGTAATGAAACCAAACACCATCCACTTAAAACATGTTGTGTCAGCTTGGAAATAAGGACAGAATAAGCCCTTTACTTATCCCACCTCTGAAGCTGACCACGTAGCAACTGTTACATTTCTAAATTACAAAATCAGAGCCTCAATCTACACAACAAAAACTACTTCTCAGAGATGGAATTGACTTGCTAAGATTGCTGTGGATTGGGCATAAGAATATGTTTTATGAAGCCCAAAAACAAGTATTTTGACTTTTTCACATATCCATTTTTCTATAGTGATGAACAGTGATTAGACATATATTCTATGGAAGCAATTTTTGAAAGCTTTTTTTTTGAGCATCCAAGAGTCCAGGAAGCCAAGAGATAGATTTTCGCTCAGTCAAGGCTTTCAAAGAGTTGGCCAAAAGAATTAGGATAAGGCACATTTCTTACTAATGGTGCACCACAACACGCTTTAATATCCTGCCGAGAAGAATCTTTTACTTTCAGTTTTAAAGTCTCATCTGACAGAACCCATGCCTGCAGGAGCCTCAATTTATCTGCTCTGGAGGAAGAACGTCTAAACCCAATCTGAGAGAATCCAAACCTTTGTTTCCATGGCGAGGCTTCCAAAAAGCTACTGAACATTCAATTCTGTTCACTATAGTTATGGGGTGTGGGTATATTTGAGAATCTACTTTAAGTTACCACAAAGGCACACAAAGAAAGCATCAGTCATTGCTGCATGTAGAAGTGAGGGCATTGTGAGACGACATTGTCAGTATTTATCCTGAATGGCATTTGGACTGTGCGCCTGTTAACTCTTCTGCAAAATGATGGGGTTGAACTAGATCCTGTCTAGGGTCCATTTTAAGTCTACACTTTAACTAAGTGATTAGCTAACTCTGTGACCTTGACCAAGTCCTTCAGCTCCACTCATGTGTAAGTTTCCTTCCAGTTCTAAAACAAGTCCAAGATTCCCTATATAACTCATTGCCATCAATTAGATTCTTACTCAGAGATCCTATATAATTTCCAATAATCTACTTTCCCATTCAAATTAACAGATTATTTCAAAATTAAGATCGTGGTTCTGCTATCTATGCTTGGGGGGTAAAGGACAGGGTGTAATGTAGGGAGCAAATTCATGTTTTAGGAGTTAGTTGTAATGATGGACTCAGATGAACATATAACCATAATTCAGAACAGGCCAAAAGGCCTTACTAGCATACAAGCATTGTAGTGAAATGTAAGAATCAAGGCTGCAAAATAACAATACTGCCTTGAGAAACTAATGGCAATAGATCATTATCTATTTGTCTTCTTAATGTCAAAAGTCACATCCCTGCTAATTTTATGTGTTCCAAGGAATATACAACAGATTTTTCAAGAGTCATTCCTTGAAATGACTCCTCCACCAAGATAAGATAGATGTGGGTCCATCTAGGAGAAGGTATTACTATATACTTAGATGTATTAATTGACCTAAGACTAATACCACTAAATAAAATTCCCAAAGGCAAAGCACTATAGTATAATGAAAAGGATGTGGGATTTCTGTTTTGTTGTTGTTGTTTCTAGGTGTCGTCGAGTCAGCTCCAACTCATAGAGACCCTCTGTACAACAGAATGAAACACCGCCCAGTCCTGCACCAGCCTCTCAATCCTTGCTATGCCTGAACCCATCATTGTAGCCACTGGGTCAATCCATCTTGTTGAGGGCCTTCCCCTTTTATGCTGACCCCCCACTTTACCAAGCATGAAATCCTCCTCCAGGAAACGGTCCCTTCTTACAACATGACCAAAGTAGGTGAGAAGAAGTCTGGCCATTCTCACTTCCAAGGAGAATTCCAGCTGTACTTCTCCCAAGACAGATTTGTTTGTTCTTCTAGCAGTCCATGATACATTCAATATTCTTCACCAACACCAGAATCCAAATGCACCAATTCTTCTGTTGTCTTCTTTATTCATTGTCCAGCTCTCATGTACATATGAAGTTATTGAAAATACCATGGCTTGCGTTAAGCACAAGTCTTCAAAGTGTTATCTTTGCTCTTTAGCACTTTAAAGAGGTCCTATGCAGCATATTTGCCCAATGTGATAAGTTGTTTGATTTCTTGACTGCTGCTTCCATGGGTATTGATTGTGGACCCAAGTAAAATGAAATCTTTGACAACTCTAATTTTTTCTCCTTTTATCATGATGTTGCTTATAGGTCCAGTTGTGAGGATTTTTTGTTTTCTTTATGTTGATGTGCATACAGAAGGCTGTAGTCTCTGATCGTCATCAGTAAGTGTATCAAGTCTTCTTCATTTTTAGGAAGTAAGTATGTGTCATCTGCATGTCACAGATTGATCATTAGTCACCCCCCAGTCCTAATGCTATATTCTTCTTCATATAGTCCAGCTTCTTAGATTATTTGTTCAGCATTCAGAATGAATAATTATGGTGAAAAGATACAACCCTGATACACACCTTTTCTGGTTTTAAATTGTGCAGTAGCCCCTTGTTCTATTCGATGACTGGCTCTTGGTCTATGTACAGGTTCCTCATGAGCACAATCAAGTGTTCTGAAATTCTCATTATTCTCAATGTTATCCATAATTTGTTATGAGCCACACAGTCAAATGCCTTTGCATAATCAATAAAACACAGGTAAACATCTTTCTAGTATTCTTTGTTTTCAGCCAAGATCTATCTGGTATCAGCAATGACATCCTTTGTTCCATGCCCTGTTCTGAATCCAGCTTGAATTTTTGGCAATTCCCTGTTAATATACTGCTGCAACTGCTTTTGAATTATCTTCAGTTGAATTTTACTTGCATGTAATATTAATGATATTGCTCAATAATTGCCTCATTCTGTTGGATCTCCTTTGTTTGGAATGGGCACAAATATACAAATATGGATCTCTTCCAGTCAGTTAACCAGATAGCTGTCATCCAAATTTCTTGGCATAAATGAGTGAGCACCTCCAGCACTGCATCCATTTGGTGAAAAATCTCAATGGGCATACTGTCAATTCCTGGAGCCTTTTTTTTTTTTTTTTGCCAATTCCTTCAGTGTAGCTTGGGCTTCTTCCTTTAATACCATTGGTTCTTGATTATATACTACATCCTGAAATGGTTGAACATCAACCAGTTCTTTTTGATTCAGTGATCTGTGTATTTCTTCCAGGTTATTTTGATACTTCCTGTGTCATTCAATATTTTGCCAATAGAATCCTTCAACATTGCAACTCGAGGCTTGAGTGCTTTCTTCAGCTTGAGAAATGCTGAGCATGATCTTCCCTTTTGATTTCCTAACTCCAGTGCATTAGAGAAGAGAGCGCTGTCACAGGATACCATTATCACTTGACAGTGAGTAAAGTAGGGATGAGAATGTCTTATTAGCATAAATAGTTAAGCACTTTGCTCCTGCTTGAAAAAGTTCTCTTAGAAAGATCAACACAAGGCCAGTCTCTATGAGACAGAACTTAAAGATGTCCCAAATGCCCAAACTACCATGCCACTCCATCATTTCAGACATTAACTCCTCCTAATAATAATAATCTCCCTCTTTTCTTAGGGCTCTGTATTTCATTGTAACATCTCACAGAACTCATAGACACCTAAGGGATCATCTCACATAGTGGTGGTGGAGGCTGGGAGGCTGGCAGGCTGGCAAGTAACAGGTTTGTTAGTAGGTATGGAGGATCTTCCCAATTCTTGGGGTTTGACAAACCTAAACCAGCAGATCAGATTATGGCTGCTGTCTGAAATCCAGGCATGATATGATGATGAACAAAAATGCAGAACTGGGAGCAAGAAGAAGGCAAACCTTCCCAGAAGATTTCTATGTATACCCTCCAGGAAGCTAAGGGTGGTGATTTGAGTTATACACCCTCCAGCAAAGCAGGACTCAAGATATATCCCACCTGTTTTGTTTACTTTGTGCTGCTCCAACAGAAATACCACAAGTGGATGACTTTAACAATCAGGTGTTTAAAAGCAACTACTCAGTTGCTCATGGCAAATTCCACCACAGAGTGGATTGCTTGTCATTACAGGAAATAAGTACTACCAACTGCCCAGCCAAATTTACACACTACCTTAACTACCACATCACCCTAAACAGGCATGATAATAGGATTTACAATGTATTACAAAATGGAGGACAATGGCTAGAAGGGACACATCAAGCAATTCACTGCAGCTCCTAATCAAAAAGTTGATTGTTCAAACCCACCAGAGTGCCTAAGAAGAAAGACCTGGGAATCTGCTTCTAAAAAGTCACAGCCATGAAAACTAGATCTATATGGAGCACAGTTCTACTCTGCAACAAATTGGATCACCATGAGTCTGAATAGACTCAATGGATGTGGTTATATATATATGTTGTTGTTGTTGTTGTGTGCTGTCTAGTTGAACCTGATTCACAGTGATCCCTCCTTGGGTTTCCGAGGTGATATCACTAAGGAAGTAGATTGCCCAACCTTCCTTCCAAGGAGTGGCTGGTGGGTTTCAACTGCCAGCCTTCTGGTTAGCAGTCAAGTGCCATAGGCACTATGCTACCAGAGATATAGTAGAGATATATTCAGACCAGGCCTAGGGTAGAAAGTACATAGGGCTCAAGGGATTGTCATGGCATGACTATTTTCTATTTCAAAGCAAGAAACCATGGGGAAGTATTTAAGCCAAGTAAGAAAAGAGAGCAAGAGTTGACTTGGGATAGGGGTACATTTTCTGGACCCTCCAGCTTAGACCACTAGTAGTCCAATTCTTTAAAATCCATATCTATGTAGATTGTGTTCTTCCCAATATATGCTTTTGCAAGTGACTCCTGTGTATTAATAATGAGTATAACCTTTCCAAAAAGTATCAATGATACATGTGGATGTATGAATGCATGTTTGGATGTACAGAAGCCTGAATGTATTTACTGATAATTTATGAGTTTCTGTGAGGAACTTAGAGTTCTTCTAGAGTTGTGCAATGACCCAAGAGTCTTCTAAGTATTAGCCTGTCTCAACTCAATGACCTGGAAATATTATATATACTATACGTGAGTTCTGGTAGCATAGTGCCTAAGGCACTTGACTGCTAACCAGAAGGCTGGCAGTTCAAACCCACCAGTCACTCCAGGAAGGTTGGACAATCTACTTCAGTAGTGACATCACCTCAGAAACCCAAGGAGGGATTGCTATAAGTCAGGTCTGATTCGACAGTACATAACAACAACAACATACATGATATGTATTTGTTATATGGGACATTTTCAACATTGTACTTTGGCTTTCTAGACTTGTTTCAACTTTTTCCAGCTTTCAGTTGAACTTACATATGAGTAATTGATAGTCTGTTCTACTGTTGGTCCCTGGCTTTGTTCTTACTGATGATATTGAGCTTCTTCATCATCTCTTTCCACAGATGTATTCAATTTGCTTCCTATTTATTCTATCTAGTGAGATTCACTTTCATGGTTGCTGTATATAGACAGGGCACTTCCATAAATTTAAGCTGGATTCAGAGGACATGAAATGAGGGATATCATTACTGATGTCAGATGGATCTTGGCTGAAAGCAGAGAATATCCGAAAGATGTTTACTTGTGCTTTATTGACTATGCAAATGCATTCAACTGTGTAGATCATAACAAATTATGGGTAACATTCAAAGAATGGGAATTCCATAATACTTAATTGTGCTCATGAAGTATCTGTACATATGCCAAGAGGCTGTCATTCAAACAGAACAAGGGGACATTGCATGGTTTAAAATCAGGAAGGGTGTCCATCAGAGTTGTATCCTTTCACCATACTTATTCAGTCTGCATGCTGAGCAAATAATCCAAGAAGCTGGACTATATGAATAAGAACGTGGCATCAGGATTGGAAGAAGACTCATAACAACCTGTGATAGGTAGATGACACAATCTTGCTTGCTGAAAGTGAAGAAGACTTGAAGCACTTACTGATGAAGAACAAAGACTACAGTCTTTGGGGTGGATTACACCTCAACATAAAAAAAAAAAAAAATCTCACACCTGGATCAATAAGGAATATCATGATAAATGAAGAAAAGTTTGAAGTTGTCAGGGATTTCATTTTACTTGGATTCACATTCAACGCCTATGGAAGCAGCAGTCAAGAAATCAGTGTATTCCATTGAGCAAAAGATGTCTTTAAAGTGTTAAAAAAAAAAAAAAAAAGCAACAATATTGAGAACTAAGGTGCATGTGACTCAAGCCATGGTACTTTCAATCACCTCCTATGCATATAAAAGCTGGACAATGAATAAGGAAGACCGAAGAATAATTGATACTTTTCCATTATTTTGGTGGAGAATGTTGAATATATCATGGACTGCCAGAAGAATAAACAAATCGGTCTTGAGAGAAGTACAGCCAGAATGCTTTTTAGAAGAGAGGGTAGTGAGACTTCATCTCATACACTTTGGAAAGGTTATAAGTAGGGACCACTTCATGGAAAAGGATACCATGCTTAGTAAAGTAGATGGTCAGCAAAAAACAAAGATAACCCGTAGTGACTGCAGTAATGGGCCCAAACACAGCAATGACAGTGAGAATGGCACAGGACCAGGCAAGGTTTCTTTCTGTCATACATAGGGTAGCTATGAGTCAGAACCAACTCAACAGCACCTAACACCAACATATCATATATTATATACATAGAAGGACATGGTTTATTGTTATCTGCATCTACTATTGAGAACTTCAAATAATAGCTCTTAGGGCTTCAAGGTAAAATTTGCTGTCTTCAGGGAAATATGAGTGGAAGTCTGCTTTTTATCTATGGTATAAACTAAATTCTAGGAAAACAACTTATAAATGGTTGTTCTGGCCCCATAAAGTTTCCATTTGCAGATGAATATCATTTTCTTAATCAATAAATCTTTGAAAATAATTTTAAGAATCTATTAGTCTAAACATATCTCTTATTAAATATACATTTCCCATGGTTACATCTCTCTATTCTCCTTTTTTTAATTTCTGAGGTCCTCAGGGTCATATAATCTTTAGTAGAACTGAAAATTCTCCAACCAGCAATAATCCAGGAAGACATCAAAAACACCCAGACAGAATAAGGCTAATATTTCCTCACCAGGTGTCTAGCCTCTTAATCTAGTGATAATATCACATTCCAAAGGAAAAGGCACCGAGACCCTCCCAACTAGTGCTCTAAGCACTTACTTCTGCACCTAGGATTACCAGATTGTTGAGCAGCAAACATTCTCACCTGCATCCGAGGTGGGGGCTGATCTCCAATTGCTGAGAACAGCAGCATTTGAGGAGTAAATAAGAGCCCAGGCAGAATTTTTCTTTAGAAATCAAAAACCACTAGCAAACCTGCTGGTTTCAGGTGTAAGTGCCAAATTATCTGAGGTTTCATTAACGCTTCCTGAATCTGTGGCCCTTCTTTGGAATTTGGAATGAAAAGGTGGTCTTCTCTGCAAGGGCATATTTGTAGGAGACAGCATTTTAAAGGTGTGTTTCAGGTTTGGTGATGGGGAGGACATGACACATCTTCTTTTGCAAAGGATAAATTCAGAGACTTGTCTCTGAGTGATTCGACCCCAAACCCTGACCAGAGTCAGAGGTCTTACCTGAGTGAATGTTTGGTGGTGAGAGAGACAGAGAGATAGAGAAAGCAAAGGAACTCTCTCTTTTTTTGTATCTGATTTATTGTCCTGTTACCATGAGCTCATCTTAGACAACTAACTTTTCCCTCTGAAAAATGGTGTGTGGTTACTAGAATCTCCTTTAGAGGACTTCTGAGTGATCATTCAAAGGCTGTTGATGTGGAGGAGAGGACACGGGGCTAGAGTAAGAAAACATGTGTTCTAGTCACAATTCAGGAACTCTGGGGGTACAATGGTTAAGCATTCAGCTGCTAACTGAAAGGCCAGTGGTTCAAACTCACCAGTAACTCCACAAGAGAAAAGCCCTGGCAACCCACTACAATGAAGATTACTGACCCTATGGGGCGGTTCTTATATGTCACTAAGAGTCAGAATTGACTTCACAGACATAACAACAACAGTCAAAATTCAGCCACTGCATCACTGCCTGCGGCATTCTTACCTGAGCCATTAGAAATGGAAGGACCAAAATCAGGCATTCTGAAAGCTAGCTACAATATTTGAAATCACTTGGAAAGTTAAGCAACAATAAAAATAACTATGCCCTGCCTGGGACCCTCCCTAGACCAACTGAATCAGAATCTCTGAGAGGTGGGGACCTGCATTGCTATTTTTTAAAAAGCTCACTGGGTGATTTTAATGTACAGCTTGGTTAAGAGCCAGAGCAATGTTTCCTAATACTTTTTGTGTAAGCAAGTCACCTGGAACATGTCAACATGTAGGTTCTGATTCAGTAGTTCAGGGATGAGGCATTTCCAGTAAGTTCCCAGGTGACATGATGCTGCTGGTCCACAGAGCATAGTTCAAGTAGCAAGAAAACCAGGTGATTTCCAAGAGCCTTTGAAACATGGTAATTCTGTGAGTCTGTATTAACTTTCACTTTAATCTTAGAAAGACTGTCATTAGATAATGGAAAAACATAGTAAGTAGAGAATGTGTATCCCCAACCATACACCATACATATCCCTGATATGTAAAATTGCCCATTTCGGAGAATTAGGCTTTAGATACATGTGGACTTCACCAGATGGTGTACACATCAATCAAATTGACTATAATCTGTGGCAAGAGATGATGGAAAAGCTCAACATCTTCAGCCAAAATAAGGCCAGAATTTGATTGTGGAACAGACCATTAACTGTTCATATGCAAGTTCAACTTGAAGTTGAAGACAATTAAAACAAGTCCATGAGAGCTAAAATATGACCTTGAATATATATATCTCCTGAATTTAGAGACCATCTAAAGAACAGATTTGATGCATTGAAAACCAATGACCAAAAACCAGATGAATTGTGAGATGACATCAAGAGCATCATCCATGAAGAAAGCAGAGGTCATTAAAAACATGAGAAAGGAAGAAAAGGCCAAAATGGATATCAGAAGAGACTTCAAAACTTGCCCTTGAGCAAAGAGTAGCTAAAGCAAATGGAAGAAATGACAAGATGAAAGAACTGAATAGAAGACCTCAAAGAGCAGCTCGAGCAGACAAAGCCAATTACTATAATGAAATGCACAAAGACCTGGAGTTAGAAAAACAAAAGGGAAGAACATACTTGGCATTTCTCAGGATGAAAGAACTGAGGAAAAAATTTAAGCCTTGAGTTGCAATATTGAAAGATTCTATGGGCAAAATATTGAATGATTCAGGAAGCATCAAAAGAAGATGGAAGGAATACACAGAGTCACTGTACCAAAAAGAAATGGTCGCTCTTCATCCATTTTAGGAGGAGGCATATGTTCAAGAACCAATGGTAATGAAGGAAGAAGTCGATGCTGCACTGAAGGAATTGGCAAAGAACAAGGCTCCAGGAATTGATGGAGTACCCATTGGGATGTTTCAACAAATGGATGCCCACTAGAGGCACTCATTCAGCTATGTCAAGAGATTTAGAAGACAGCTAGCTACCTGGCCAACTGACTGAAAGAGATCCATATTTGTACATTCCAAACAAAAGTGATCCCACACAATGTGGAAATTATCAAACAATATCATTAATATCACATGCAAGTAAAATCTTACTGAAGATAATTCAAAAATGATTACAGCAGTATATTGACAGAGAACTTCCAGAAATACAAGCTGGATTCAGAAGAGGACATGGAATGAGGGATACCATTGCTGATGTCAGATGGATCTTTGCTCAAAGCAAAGAATACCAGAAAGATGTTTACTTGTGCTTTATTGACTATGCAAAAGCATTTGATTGTGTGGATCATAACAAATTGTGGATAACATTGAGAAGAAAGGAAAATGAATTCCAGAACACTTAATTGTACTCATGAAGAACCTCTACATAGACTAGGAGGCTGTTGTTTGAAGAGAACAATGGTTTTGCATGGTTTAAAATCAGGAAGTGAGTCAGGGTTATATCCTTTCACCATACTTATTCAATCAATATGCTGAGCAAATAATCCGAGAAGCTGGACTATATGAAGAATGTGGCATCAGGATTGGAGGAGAGCTCATTAACAACCTGCAATATGCAGACGACAGAACTTTGCTTGCTGAAAGTGAGGATGACTTGAAGCATTTAGTGATGAAGATTGAAGAATACAGTGTGCTATATGGATTACATCTCAATATAAAGAAAACAAAAATCCTCATAACTGGACCAATAAGCAACATCACAATGAATGGAGAAAAGAACTGAAGTTGTCAAAGACTTCACATTTCTTGGTTCTACAATCCATGCCAATGGAAGCAGCAGTCAAGACATTAGATGACATACACCAAAAAACAAAACAAAAAAAACACCAAACCCACTGCCATCGAGTTGGTTCTGACTCATAGCAAGCCCTCCTTGGGTTTCTGAGGCAATATCACTATGGAAGTAGATTGCCCAACCTTCCTTCCGAGGAGTGTTTGGTAGGTTTGAGCTGCCAACCTTCTGGTTCGCAGTCAAATGCCTTAGCACTATGCCACCGGAGATCCCAGACGACATATAGCACTGGGCAAATCAGCTGCAAAGGACCTCTTTCAAGTGCTGAGAAGCAAAGATGTCTCCCTGAGGCTAAGGTGCTCCTGACACAAGCCATGGTATTTTCAATTGCCTCATTCATGTGAGAGCTGGATGATGAATAAAGAAGACCGAAGAAGAGTCAACGTTTTTGAGTTGTGGTGCTGGTGAAGAATGCTGAAAGTACCATGGAGTGCTAAAAGACCTAACATATCTGTCCTGGAGGAAGTGCAGCCAGAATGGTCCTTGGAAGTGAGAATGGCCAGACGTCGTCTCACCTACTTTGGTCATGTGTCAGAAGGGACCATTCACTGGAGAAGGATGTCACACTTGGTAAGGTGGAGGGTCAATGGAAAAGGGGAAGGCCCTCAATGAGATAAATTGACACAGCAGCTGCCTCAATGGGCTCAAGTATAGCAAGGATCGTGGAACTGGCACAGGACAGGGCAGTGTTTCCTTCTGCTGTGCATAGGGTTGCTATGAGTTGGAGATGACTTGATGGCACCTAACCACACAACAATTTTAAATCAGCTAATATTTTTAGGATTGCCTTTTCTAATTCTGTGCTGGTTCCAGTGACATAATTAAATTGCTAATAATTCAATTGTTTTTTAGGGTGTAGGAGCTGCTTCAGAAAAATATGGTGCCAGGGTTAATCATGGCCATTAATTATCACCAAATGGCATGATAAATATAAATCTGCAGGAGATTTGTAGGATATTCACAGGAGTACGGAGGCATTCAAATATGGAGAGTTGAGCATTCTGAGGGTCTATGTGCAGGAACATCTCCCTCTAGGAATTTGTGTGCACATGTATGTACCAGGGTAACGGTGCATGCTGGAGATTGAAGTGGTTTACAAATGCTTCCTGGGGAAAATTACTCTTAAGCTAAGATCTAAGATGAGTAAGATATGAGGGTTGGGAGGGAATTACAACACAAAAGCCTATATGTGTATGAGAAAGAAGCTAAAGAAATCAGAGGGCTACAAGTAGCTCCATTTGGCTAGAGAATAAAAAAAAAGAGAGAGAGAGAGAAATGCAGCTGAGGGGTAAGCAGTGGCTAGAGAGAGGACTTGATAAAACCATATCAAGGACTTGAGCCATTATCCTGAGGCAAAAGGAAGTTCTGAAGAGGTTTTAAGCAGGACAGCAACTTTCAGAAATAAGTTTCTCTGTGCTGTGGGCAATGGATCATGGAGGCAGGTATATCTGTTAGGGGGGTGTTTTAATATGTGAACAATAGTTGATAATGAATTGGATCAGCAATTCTGCTTCCAGGAAATTATTGTATAGATACTCATGCATGTGCAACCAGATGTTAAGGCAAGTACATTCACTGCACTATTGCTTGTAATAACAAAAATTTAGAAACATAAAAATAAGTGTGTCAACTGGGCATATCAACTGAGTATAGTTTCTAGTTTATCTGTACTTTGAAAGAGTGGCCATTAAAAAGATTATAGATATCCATATGCAGAGTCCCTGAGTGGTACAAATGGTTAACACACTCAACTCCTAACTGAAAGATTGGAGGTTTGAGTTCATACAGAGGCATCTTGGAAGAAAGCCCTGGTGATCTACTTATGAAAAAATCAGCCACTGAAAATCTTGTGGAGCACAGTTGTATTCTGACACACAAGGGGTCACCATGAGTTTGAACCAACTGGACAGCAACTGGATTTTTGTTTGCATTATAACATGGAAAGAGTGGGTGTTGTAAGGTGAAACAATGAAGTCACAATATAAGTTATATATATGGCCCCAATTACATAAAAACAGAACTTCTTTCTCCCCTCTCTCTCTTCCTCTTCCTCTCCTTCTTCCTTTCTCTCTCATATATACATGAGATAACATATCCCAAACTGATAACAATGGCTTCCTTTAAGAGGAGGAATAGAACATGAAGAGAAATTGCCACCCTATATGTTTCTGCTTTGTTTGAAATATTTACAAAGACAATGTATTCATCTCTCACTTACGTGGTAGGGGAAAAAAAAGGGGGAGGAGGGAGGTGAATGAATTGCTGCATTGCACATCTTTTTTATTCATCAACTGTGAATTTTTCCTGTATTCAGTCTTAAGAATCCCATAATTTTAAACTTAATTTTTTAATTTAAATTAATTTTTTAATTAAAAAAAACTTTTAGAAACTTCTTAAACTTTTAGAAAACTTCTTTTCCCTCCAAGGCTGTGCCCCAAGATGACTTTTCTTAACCCTCCAACAATGCTGCTCACTTTAATCTTCCTTCTAGTTCTCATTATTTAGCTATCCTGAACTTATGACAACCCAGGACACACAGTAAACTTACAGCATTTTGGAAATAATTTCAAAGAGTATGTAACAAGCAGAAATCAATAGAGATTGAAAAAAGAGCTTTTAGTCTTTGGGGTGCTGAGAATTTTCAGCGCTTCCATAATTTTCTAGAAAGATCCTCTGATGACCTCTGGGGAAAGAAAAACTGGAAACCTCCAACCCCCAGATGTTCTTGGATCCCAGGATAACCAATTTAGCTGTGCACTGAGAGGAAAGTTATAAATTGCTTGGAGGAGGAGGTTACAAAAGGGAGCTACCAGCCTAGCTTTTGTTAGGGAAATCTGGGCTCCCCAACCTGTTAAAATACTTTGAAAGAAGTAACAAAATGATCTATAAAGGCAAACCAGTGGGTGTCATTTCTTTAGATAATCAAAAATCTTTTGATTGGGGAACACATAAAAGGAAGGTTAGTAACCCTGGGACAAAAGAAAAATATCCTTCATCAATTAAAAGACAGTTATGGAAAAATGGAGATTAGAACATCAATTTCTCAAATGAAGAAAGATTAAAACATTAGCATCATTCAACATTTATTACACACAGTGTGCAACTAAATGGGGATCCCCTGGGAGAAACCAATGATCTAAATAAAATTAATAAAATGTATTGTAAATAAAAACATGAAATATAAAAACAAAATTCTTATAACTAAATAAAAGAAACAATGATATTTGAATATTTTATTTCCATTCTACTTTTTAACCTAGTACCCTAAAGAAATCACCACCACTGATAGAGTGCCACAATCTAATCCATCCAATCACCCAATCCTTTTCACTTGAGTTTTATTTTGAGTACTGAAAAGACTTGATCTGATACTAACTCTGGGTTGTTTTGCTGTTTCCTCTAATTCAAGAATTTTTAGGTATTACTCCTTTCAGTAGCAGGTCACTGAAAAAGTGGTGGACCCTCAATGAGATGGATTGACACAACGGCTGTAACAATGGGCTCAAGCATAGCAAGGATTGTGAGGATGGCGCAGGACCAGGCAGTGTCTCTTTCTGGTGTACACGGGGTCACTATGAGTCAGAGCCAATTCAGCAGCACCTAACAACAACCAGCAAGGTCAACACAGCAACAACAGCAACACTAGGCTTATTGATAATACTATTTGTTTGTGGCTTGCTTTTCTGCAGACAAACTAAAAACACTTCAAAGACACTTGTGGTAACATGGTGTATGTATTAGAAATAGAAAAACAAGGTATGTTTTATACTAACTTAATGTGACAGTCTCTAGGAAATTTCCAAATTGAAGCATCAATTTGTATTTGCAATGGGAGCTTAGAATTATTTGGCTGGCAAAAGTGAGCAGAGCATGAAGATGCCAACTGTATATAAAAGCAGAGGTGACACAGTGACTGCCAGAACAGCATGTCCGTCTCATCAACCTGCTTCAAAATACAAAGGCAGTGCAATGAAACCAGATTCCTGAAGGCCAAAGACTCCATCTGAATGTAGAATCAAAACACATTTGATGCTTTACATCCTTGTAAAGCAATAAAAATAGAAAAAGCTACTGTCCATCTCCAGGGTTGAACATACTCATGGAGTGGAGGATGCTACACGAACCAGGACAAAGAAGAGCTGGCACTTCTTTGTAACATAGTAAGAACTTGGGGAAGAGTCCAGCAATCTGGGCCCCATTATGTTCAGCAGCTAACTGTAAACACTGAGTTCCTCATACAGAATCCTACATGGTTCCCTAGGACCAGCCCAAACCCAATGTTTATATTTGTTCCAGTTTTCACTGCTCTGTGACAAAATATGAAAAATGTGAGCAATGAAGTCAGATTGTTAAATAATTCAATCAATAAAATTGCATTTATTCAAATTTTTAATTTTCAATTACCCTTGCCTTTAAGAAATTATGGTGATAGGAAACAGTGGTAGAAGCAGTTGCAGTATGGGTTGTTTTGATGTCCTTATTTAGCAAATTACAAAAGGGTATTCCTGTATTTGTGCCATTAAAAATATTGTTAGTTTATTAAATCTAAAAATCTGAGACTACTGATGTAATAGTTAAAGGAATAAAATTCACTGCCAGGGGCTGGCTCTTAGCCCAGTAGTAAATAAGATGTACACACAGACCACTCAACCCAGGGTGACACACCCACATACTCTATGGCGAAGCATCCCTTGGTGCTATCGACCATGGGGCAGCAGAGGGGCAACATTCACATGGAGGAAATGCAGAACACAGAGGAGTGCATAACTATGAGGCATGGGGGTGGGGGTTACTGGGCAGGGAAGGCAGAAGAGTGGGTTAGAGTTGGGGATGGTAATTGGGGAGTGAAACCAAATATACACAAAATATTGAATGTAAAACAAACTCTGCTCTGTAAACTTGCACCTAAAGCACAATAAAAGAAATAATTTAAAAATAAACAATTAAAAAAAAGTTTGGGCAAAAATTAAATGGATGTTGCTCAAGCCACAGCTCTGCCACTGCTACCTGTGTGACCTCCTCTACACCTCAGTCTCCTCACTAAATAGAAATAGCAATAGTGCATACCTCAGAGATTGACATGAAGATTACCGAGATAATGCAGAAGACACTCAACACAGAGCATGGTACATGGTAACACTCATCAAATGTTAGCTTTTGAAAAAGAATCAAAAGAAAATTCACTAGGGTTGTACAGCTATGGGCTCATTATTGTCATTACTGTTAGTGAGTTATAAACCTATCAAAAAGTTAAACTGGCAAAAGTTGTGTGATAGATATATCCACAACAACGAATAAAAAAAAAAAAGTAGACTCAAAAACCTCATGGGATTTGGTTCCTTGGTTTGGAGGTTTGGAGTCATAGTTTCGGGGGACATCCCAATTAGTTGACCTAATAATGTGTTTAGTACTCTTTTTTTCCTACCACCTAGTTCATTGTGTGGGAGATCTGGTGGTATAGTGCCTAAGGCATTGACTGCTAACCAGAAGGCTGGTGGTTCAAACCCACCAGCCACTACTGGGAAGGAAGATTGGCCAAACTTCTATAGAGATACTGCCTCGGAAACCCAAGAAAGGGTCGCTATGAGTCAGATCTGACTCAACGGCAGTGAGTTTGGTTTGTTTTTTTTTTTTAGTTCATTGTGTAGTGTGTGGGGTCTTAGAAGTCTGCCAGTGGCCATCCAACATAAAAAAAAAAAAAAAATGGTTTCTATTTGCCTGGAATAACAGAGGAAGAAAAATGTTATAATTGGAGGAAGATATGGAATGTGTGGCATGAACAACTATCTCCTTCGCCATGAGACCAGAAAAACTGGATGATACCTGGCTACCATTAACAAACATTTTGATCAAGAATCTATGTTCATCACAGCATGATTCACTCTAGCAAAGAGATGGAAACAACCTAAATGCCCATCAACGGATGAGTGGATAACCAAATTATGGTACATGGACACAATGGAATATTATGCTACATTAAAGAACAATGAAGAATACATGATCATCTCACAATGTGGATGAACCTGGAGGACATTATGCTGAGTGAAATAAGTCATTTGCAGAAAGCCAAGTACTGTATGAGCCCATTACTGTAAAAAGACAAAGAAAGTTTTGCTTGGAAAACAGAACTCACTTTGTAGGTTACCGGAATGGGGAGGGAAGGAGAGGGATTAATTTCGGGCTAGTTGGGGTCCACATGCTGACGTGGGTGATGGGAGGGATATACAGAAAGGATCTCTGACCACCATGATAATATTAAGAAATGGGAGGACACCCAATTGTGCACATAAGATAGATGACAAATACTAATACCAACCAATGTGTCCACAATACTGCATTACCATTAACACCAAACATCAGGCTACAAATAAACACATAAACACGTGACAGGATCAGACAGGGGTCAGTGAACAGGAGTATATGCTAGACCAAGGATAGACTCAGCTGAGGCTAATCTTGCACAGACACCAGTGATACAAAATACCTGCAGTCCTTACAGAAACAATAGAAGACAGACACAGAGTAATCCCTCACAGACAACCAGACACTATGGGTGAGAGATCCAATAGATTTACTGTCTCAGGACCATAGTACTAGGGGACACCAGACTCAATTGGCACAACAAAATACATAAAAGTCTTGTCCCACATCCCACATTGGTGAGTAATAATTGGGGTCTTAAAAGCTTTCAAGCAGCCATCTAAGATGCAGCTAAGTGTCGGCTAGCATCAGAAGTGAAGAAGAATGAAAAAAAAAAAAAAAGCATTTGGAAGCAATCAGCCTTAGGACACGATGGCCCTCAAGACCAGAAGAACTAGATGGTGCCCAGCTACCAATGCCAACCACTCAGGAAAGGATGAAATTTGGAGATCCTGGGTAGAGTGAGAGGAAAAACATGGAACAAAATCCAAAAACTCAATAATGACCAGAATTACTGGTCAAATGAAATCTGGTGAGACCCCCAATACTATGGCCTTGGAATACATTCTGCACCTGGAATAAAATGCACCCCCAGGGGCTGGCTTTCAGCCCAATAGTTCACAAGATGTACATGCAGACCACTCAACCCAGGATGATGCACCCACATACTCTATGGTAATACATCCCTTAGAGCAGTAGACCATGGTACACCAGAGGACCAACATTCAAACTGAGGAAATGCAGGACAAACAGGAGTGCCTAATTATGAGGGGCACAGGGGGAGGGTTACTGGGTAGGGAGGGGAGGAGACTGGGTTAGGATTGGACATGGTAAATGGGGAATGAAACTAAATGTACACATAATGTTCAATGCAAAACAAGCTCCTAAAAGAAAATAAAATAAATTTTAAAAAAGAATCCTGATCAAAAGCAGAAAATACAGAATAGAATTTCAAATTCTCAGAGACTCTAGACTTTCTGGAGCTAAAGGGGCTGGATAAACCTGTGAAGCTAGTGCCCTGAGATAATCTTTA
>NW_006921619.1:3600800-3611977 GCF_000298275.1 Orycteropus afer afer
AAAAAACAAAGTTTACTCTTCATTTCTGACCCTCAGTTTGCTTATCTCTCCAATGAGGCATTTGGCCTCAGAGACTCCTATGTCTCCTCTAATGTGAACACCTATGTTTTACCTCACAGTTCTAGTCCATTTATTCCTTCTAGGTTATTCAAGGTTACAACTGTTCACAGGTCCAGGTTAAACACACTAAAATTCATCCAATAGTGAACCATCATCCAGCCATGGGAAGACATTTATAATATATCTTTGAGTGAAGAAGACATGACAGCAAAGCAGTTATTCATAGTGTGATCCAACTTTTGTTAAATGGCATACATACAAATGATCATTCCTCCAAAACCCTCCCCACTTACCATAGGCCAGCACTATCCAGTACTAATACAATGTGCGTCATGATGTGCAGCATATGTAAACTATTACATTTCCTAACAGTCACATTAAATGAAAAGAAACAGATGAAATTTATTTAATAATTTTAATTTTATTACTTTAATAATATATTTTATTTAACCAAATATAAACAAAATACTCTCATTTCCACATGTAATCTTTATAAAAGTTATTAATGAGATACTTCATATTTTTTCATACTAAGTCTTCAAAATCTGGTATGCATTTTACACTTACAACACATCTTAATTTGGACTAGCTGCATTCTGAGTGCTCCATAACCACATGTAGCTGTGGTTACCATACTGCACGGTGCAATTCTAGGCAGTTAGTCCCCACCCTCACGTTGAATTACAATTATCAGACTGAACAGGAACTACATCTTACTATTGTCTTGGTTATCTAGTGCTGTTATAACAGAAACACAAATGGTTGGCTTTAACAAACAGGAATTTATTCTCTTCCAATTTAGGGGCCTAGAAGTTCAAGTTCAAAGTGCCAGCTCTAGGGGCTGGGTGAAGGCCCCTTCACCTTGGGCTTTAGCTCTGCCTCTTGTTCTAGGCCCTCTGGAGCTGGAAGCTTTTTCTAATTCATGCAGCTGTTAGCTGCTGAGGATGACAAACTCAAGACTGGCAGGCAACACAGCAGACCATTGGTTCAAGACCAGGAACTGGAGATGAAGACTTGGCCAAACAGGGAATCCAAAATGTGCCAGATGCTAAAAACCTTTCTCAAAGCCTCTCCATATATACTGGAAGCAGGCCACATCCCAAAGATAGCTCCCATTCCACTTATTAATATCTCACAGAAGATTTCACTATGGAGGTGATTACAATTCCATCATAGGGAATAACTACATCTAGCTGCCAAGCCATTCTAAAGCACAGCCCAGCTAAGTTGACACACAATTTTAACAGCCACACTTGTAATACATGTCCATTACTTAAAACAGTGCCTGATACTTCTTGGATGCTCAATAAAAGTTAATTTTCAATGAATGCATTTAATTTAAAATATTCTTGGGGCAGGTAGTCCTTTGCATTTTTAAAAGCACCATATTAATCATAGAATTAAAATGATTATACTACTCCCAAAGAGTAGAAGAATTTTAGAAAGTGTTTTCCTGAAAATTGTTCCTCACAAGCAGTCTTCTATTTTGTCTAAGGGTAAA
Organism: Orycteropus afer afer; assembly: GCF_000298275.1. Taxonomy (NCBI): domain Eukaryota; kingdom Metazoa; phylum Chordata; class Mammalia; order Tubulidentata; family Orycteropodidae; genus Orycteropus; species Orycteropus afer. Next base: position 3,602,362 of record NW_006921619.1, read on the forward strand.
GTCAGTTGTACAGAAATGTAAGATATCCCTATGAGTCAACTAAAAACTATTGACAGAACTAAAACCAAACCAAACTCACTGCCATTGAGTTGGTTCACCAATAGAATTAAGGCCAGTACTAAAATTTATATTAGGAGCTCTGGTAGCATAGTGCCTAAGGCACTTGACTGCTAACCAGAAGGCTGGCAGTTCAAACCCACCAGCCACTCCTCGGAAGGAAGGTTGGGCATTCCTACTGCCGTAGTGATACTGCCTTGGAAACCCAAGGAGGGGTCGCTATGAGTTGGGGCCGACTCGATGGCAAACAACAACAACAACAAAAATTTATATTATAAGCAAAAAATGTTAAAAGATAGAGGTGAGAGAAATTGGAAAATAATAAAAACTTCATAAAGTGTCTACCAAACCAATACCAAACTCACTGCTGTCGAGCTGGATCCAACTCACAACGACCTCTCCTTGGGTTTCCCCAGCATCATCACTACGGAAGTAGATTGCCCAACCTTTCTTCCAAGGACTGGCTGGTAGATTTGAACCTCCAGCCTTCTGGTTAGCAGTCAAGTGCCTTAAACACTGCGCTATCAGAGCACACAAGCCTCCACTAACAGACAGGTGGTGTTTGCCCATGAGGTACATTGACCAGTAATTGAACCCAGGTCTCCTGCATGGAAGGCAAGACTTCCATTATAGTGCAGATCAATTAAAATAAGAACAATCATTGTTATCATCCTTGTTTAACAGAAGCAGAAATTGAGGTTCAGAAGAATTAAACAGCCTCAATATTATGGCTAATAAATAGATGAGCCAGGATTCAAACCCAGGTCTGTCCAACTTAATAAGCCAATGCACTTTGCACCACGCCATGTGGCTATAGTTTTTGGACATAGGGAGGACATTCTTCACCAGGCACCTACATGACAAAGGATGCAAAAATAAGCACAGTTTGAAGAGAAAGGCATCTCACTTCACTGGATCAGATCCGAAGAGGGAACTAGAGGAGTGATAAAATGAGTCCATAAAAGAGGTTGCCTTGAGCCAGTTGGAGGAGTTGGGGCTTGATTACCACCTAAATTCAGTCATAAATCTATAAAACAGTTGACCAATCTCTGGGCAATTATGAGGACTTTTTTTAACTTAATTCTTTAGGATGATAGGGATGTTCCTTTATTCAAGTAAAGGCTAAACATATTCTGTTCTTCACTCTTCAAATCCTACCCTAAATTTGTCTTAATCCTTTGAGTCTACATAAGGAGTGGCATTCACGTTCCCATATATTAACTGGGTTGTGAAAGCAAAACCAACCAAACTCCTAACTGTGTGGTTAGAGCATTGCAACAACCTTACTCAAGTTGGATCACCTAGCAGGCTCATTAAGCCAACACATCTGCTCACCATTAGTTACTCTCTCTCATTTGGCTGTTTGCCTAAACCACCTCATCAATGAGGTACGAGCCACCACACCTGGGAAGCTCGGGTTTGAACCTCATGTGAAAACTGCTGTCAAATGTATTTTTTAAAAATGAACAAAGTGTATTTATATGTATGTAGAATTTATATATAAACATGTATGTGTATATATGTGGTAGCTCTGGCCTAAGGCATTTGATCACTAACCAGAATGCTGGTGGTTCACACCTACCAGCCAGTCCTCAGAAGGAAGGTTGGGCAATCTACTTCCATAGAGATACCACCTCGGAAACCCAAGAAGGGGTTGCTATGAGTCAAATTGACTCAAAGGCAGTGTTTCTTTGTTTTTGTGCATATATGCATATGATAAACATATGATATATAGATATATATACATATATGATTAACATATCTATGTTTAAGAAACATGTAACTAGGGATTCTCTCTAGTAGAAAAAGGAAACAAGATTATTTACAAAAAGTCTTCCCCAAATTATTATGTTTTGCTAAAGACAACACTCTCTTTAAAAATGTGCATTCCTTTTCTCAAATTATGTGCTTTGTCATGTATTATTTACTCTATGTGCAAAACGAAAAAGTGGATCCACTATGGCAATATTACCAGGAAAAGAATAGAGGGTAAAGTTTCAGGGAAACTGTCATTGACAATGAATACTTATTCCCTGTGGTAAGTTCAGGAGCAATTATTTCTCATATTTTCTAAAATAGAAAACAATATACACATTTACCAATTTGAAAGAAACTGTACATAAGATTAAAATTGGCATCTTGAAAATCTTTCTAAATTTTTCCATCTTCTCAGCAAGAAAACAAACCAGAAATTACTGATAAACTGAACCATCGATTGAAAACTGAAAATGTTGTAATTACTCAAGACATTTTCTCCTTCCCTGGGCCTGTCAGAGCCCTGGTGGTTTCATTATATGACACTTTTAGCACTTTTAGCTGGTTTGTGGCACACACACACACACACACCCCAGAAATATGAAGAGTAATTTTCAAAAGGAACTTTTATTTTTAATATGGATTGACTTTTTTTTTAAAGGCAGCTCCAAGGAGCTCAGTATATCAAACAGGAGCCATCACACCAATCCCAACACATCAAGGAGCAGTTTTAACACGTGAGGTTTGTTGTTTCTAGCAGGTATCTGTGTAGCAAGAGAGGTCACCACTCAGCGAGGTGCTTTCTTTCTGGTGTATAAGAAAAGAAATCACCAGGAATAAGGGGGGAAATGGGCTTGGGAAACAGGAGGGGACCTTGTCAATCTCCAAGATGCTAGAAAATGATCGTGGAAGTCTTTTGTTAGGGAATCCTATAATGGTATTGCTGTTCATCTCTTGTGGACACTAATAGCAACTAGCCTAAGAAGGTAAGGGCGATAGAGGATTAGACAAATCGTGAAAAGGCCCTGGGAAGGACATTACTAGTGTTTGGAAGCATAAAGGCCAAAATTGTATCATTATTTACCTTCAACAGCAGTGTCCTTACAAACAGGATTTCGTGGGCAAAAACCAAAGACACATATGAAATGTTTATCATGTGTATATGTGTATAAGTTAATTCACAAATGGGGAAATAAAAAGGCCCTAAAGAACAAATCTTATTTATCCATATGGGTCATACATCAATTATTTTCCAAAAGGAAGATATCAAGCTTATTCCCAACCCCTTTTATTTTAAATATATGAATAACTGAGATGGTTAAAATTGTGCTAGAAATTATTTTGATGCATATAACAAAGCTTTAAAAAGGAAAAGAAAAACAGGAAAAGATGGAAAAATTTGTGAAGGTTCAAGAAAGCTAGTGGGATTGTAAGAACACATGGCAGGGCCCTTGGTGTTACCCACTATGCAGGGGAACCAAATATTCATGAATCTTGGGTTTCAGAAAAATATATTGTAAAGAGCTAAAGTTTTAGAATGCACAAGTCACTTAGTAAATCCTTCCATAGATAATTTTGTTGAAAAGGAGAATATTTTATCAATATTTTATAGGTGTTAGAGTCCAAGTTTTTTTAATTAGTGTATTCTTGAGTAAGATTAAACAATTTCTCAACTTCTATTAACTAATTATACCTCTTTCCTTGAGTGTTTTCTCAGAAATTGTTGTCTTCCGGGCAAGTTGAAATTCAAGGCTTATCAGGAAGTTACGAGTCTCTGAGTGACACAAATGGTTAAGTGCTTGACCACTCGCCCAAAGGTCGGTGGTTCTGACCTACCCAGAGGTGTCTCAGGAGATAGGCCTCCAAACTGCTTCTGAAAGGTCACATCCTTGAAAACCCTGTGGAGCAGTTCTACTCTGCACATGTGGGGTGACCGTGAGTAGGAGCCAACTCAGCAGCAACTAACAACTAACAACAATATCAGTAAGTTGTGTATAGTTTTTCCTTTAGATAAGAGCAGAAAAAATGAAAGCAATAATGGTTGCAATAATAATGATAAGTATTTCTCTATAACATGGACATTCACCTATAAAGTGCTAGACACTTTACAGGTATTTGAGCTATGGGGTACAGAGAAGAATCAGGCCCTGCTCTCACAGATTGCAGACTAGTGGGGAGATAAACATAGACAGAGGATTACCATACAATCACTAAGTAGTCATAGAGTTAGTTATAAAAGGCTATGGTGGCTGTAGTGCGTACATACAGGAAATGCTTGTTGACTGCTTATTGAGTGAATGGAGTGGTCTTCTGCCCGCCCAACCTGCCAGTTACTCTTCTGCAGTTCTCTTTCTCTTGTTTGGACTCAACCTGCAGCCTACTTAACCTGTGGCCTTGGCCAGACTCTTTTTGGCTATTTTCCCAGATCTAACCCATTCTAGTCACTTATATCCTGTTGTATCAAAGTTTCTAGAATTACTTCTCCTGAGAAAAGCCAAACCTAATAGCTGTCCCTAATGGCAATTAAATATTTAAAAAGCACGTGAACTCTTTTTGATATGTTGGGAAGTAGTTAAAACTCATTATTATTCAGAGAACCCTGGGCTTGGATAAGCAATTTATAGTGTGACTTTAGGCAACCATTTCACAAAAGTTTGCCTGAGGTTTTTACTACTACTGTACTTATCTAGGTTTACAAGTCTCTTTCTCCTCAGGCATTTCATTTGCATTTAGGGTAAGAAACCTCACGGACAAAACAGCTAGGCTTCCTGTAGGTACAATTCACAAAAGAAATACATATCTCCTGTCCCTCATGAAACAGAAGTTTCATTAAAACACTTAAGTAAAAATACTAAAAATATTGGCACTCTATTCCTAGGAAGTATACATAACAGAACAGAATTTGGAGGAATAAAGCACCATGGCTTTTTGGGATTAGAAAATCTCTTTTTTTCCAATTCGAGGTCCGAAAGGGTGGCACAGAGTGGCTCAGTGACTTCACCAAAGCTACACTGCTGCTGTCTTCTCATCTATGTACTCCCATTTTGGGTCTTCTTCCACTGAATACGGTCCTCACTTACTTCTTCTTGACTTTTGTTGTCCACAGTTTCTCTTCACATTCGAATAAGGTGCTTCCTGAAATTCACCTTGAATTTCTTCATTCCAAGTCTGTACATGACTTTGGGACCTTTCTGGACAACCAAGACCCTTGCAGATAAAGACCTAGGTTTTAATGTGCTCACAAGACAGCTTTAAGCTTCTGCTTATAACTTATTAAAAACCACCCCAGTCTCTATACATACTCCCTCATTCTTAGCCCTTGCTTCTTAGAGATAGCAGCAAAGTGTAAAAAGGAAATAAAAAGATATGTATCATATTTGTGCATAAAACTAATTTTTCAAGCAAATGAGAGGTTTATTTATTTCCCACTTGGATTAATTTACCCCCAACATTTTCATATTCTTATATTTCAACCCACCAGCCACTCCTCGGAAGGAAGGTTGGGCAATCTACTTCCGTAGTGATACTGCCTTGGCAACACAAGGAGGGGTCGCTATGAGTCAGGCCGACTCGACAGCACATAACAACAACAATATTTCAATACTTTTAAATATAAATATATTGCTTATGTTTGTAAGAGCTGTGGCATAGTGCCTAAGGCATGTGACTGCTAACTAGAAGGCTGGCGGTTCAAACCCACCAGCCACTCCTCGGAAGGAAGATTTGTCATTCTACTTCTGTAGTGATACTGCCTCGGAAACCCAAGGAGGGGTAGCTATGAGATGGCTCCGACGCCACAGCAGGGGTTTATGTTTGTAATGCTCAGTAAGCTTTCATTCTTTAAAGAGAAATTTATTGAGCACCTATTATATGTCAAGCAGGGATATTGGGTACTGAATATACAGTGAAAACACATCATGCCTATCCTCATGGAGTTGATAGTCTGAAAGGCGTGTCAGGTACTAAACAATCACACAAATAAATATGTACAACTACAATGTGCTACCACCACTCGTCTGTCATGCTGTTGCATTGTGATGGCTTACATGTTGCTGTGATGCTGGAAGCTCTGCCACAAATATCTAAAATACCAGGCTAGGCAGGTCTCAGTGGAACTTCCAGACTAAAGAGTAAGGAAGGCCTTGTGATTTATTTCTGAAAATTATCCAGTGAAACCCCTACGGATTACAAAAGAATATTGCTTAGTATAGCGCAAGAAGAAGAGCCCTGTAGGTTAGGACACACTGCACAATAGCTGCTACAGTGTACTCAAACATGAAGACGGCATAGGACTGGACAATGTTTGTTTGTTGTATGTGGGGCTGCCAAGAGCGGGAGCAACTCAATGGGACTCAACAGCAAGTAACAGCAACAACAACATTGTGTAAGTGCATAAAAGGAAACAACAGAAGACAGTAGGAAAGAATATTGTGGAGATCTGATTTAGGTGGAGGTAGGAGAAAAGTTATAGCTTCCTGTGATTTTACAATGACTGAAATTGTCCTTTTTTAAAAGGGAAATTTTTTCTCAGAACAAAGCTTTCAGCAAGAGACATAAAATCATTTCTCCACATTGCCTCAACTTCTTGTTCTAAAAAATAAGAGAAATTTGTGAAATGTGATCCTAATGATTTTCACTCTATTTACCTCACAAAGAGGAGCTCTGATGTGTGTAGCGGTTAAAGCATTTGGCTGCTAACCTAAAGGTCAGTGGTTCAAACTTACCAGCCACTCCACGGGAGAAAGATGAGGCCGTCTGCTTCTGTAAAGATTTACAGCCTTGGAAACCCTGCGGGGTAGCTCTATTCTATCCTACAGGGGAACTATGAGTCAGAATCAACTCCTTGGAAGTGCGGTAGGCACCTCATATGGATATTTTGTGAATAAAATGATATCATAGATCAAAGATTGTCTCAAAGATTCCACATATCGTTGTTATTTGTTGTTGTTGTTTGTCTTCATGCCAATTCTGACTCCTAGCAACCCTACAGGTCAGAGTAGAACTGCCCCACAGGGTTTCCTCGCTTGTCATTTTTATGGGAGTAAATCATCATGTCTTTTCTCCCACAGAGCAGCTAGGGACTCTGACCCACCAAACCTTCAGTTAGCAGCCAAGTCCTTAATCACTGCACCATCATATCTCCTTCGAATTATTTAGTATGCCACTAATAGAATTTATATTCAAGTGTATTCTTCAAAAAAGGTAAAATATTAGTAATATGTTTGGAAACACCTAGACAAACTGAAATTTAACATTTCTCACTATAGGTTTGATGGCAATAAAAGATGTCCACTTTCTTAAAATGTAACAAGATTAAGAACTTTCAAGCAGGCCAATAAATACTCCCCTGTTAGCTTCTGTGCCAGTATTACAGAATCTGTCTTTAATTCCGCTTACCAGCAATAAAAGCTTATCATGAAGCCAAATCCCTACAGCAATGTACTCAGAACTTCTGCATGTGGAAGCCTGCTGCCTCTCAGCTTCCCCGTTAAACACCTGTTCTGGGCTTGGGCCATGGTTCTGGTTTCTTACTCAGGTGGAAAGTCTTGCTTAAGGGGACAGGAAGGTATTTTTGCTGTCACCAGACAGCTAATTTGGGAAGCCTAATCTTGCAAAGAGGCCAAGTTTCAGTTCTCAGAGTGTTGGGTTTAGGGTAGAAGGACTCCGCCCAGAAATGCAACCTGACTACTTCCCCCTTTGCCCCTCTCTTGTCTTTGCCGAGAATCCCCTAAATAACTGACATGTTTTATAGATTCCAGGAGACCAGGACTAGAGTGTGCAGCTCCCATTATTTCCTGTCACCTGGCTAATTTAATACTTCCCTCCTCTGATGGATATAGCAACTCCTGACAAGCAATTGCCTTGTGGTTTATTTCAGTTAATTCAAACTGAATAAGATGAGAAATTAGTTATGGGGATTGCAGGAAGGAGGAATTTTACAGGTGTGAATTCATAGCCACTTCTGATCCAAATACAGTATTTCCAAAAGAATCATATGCTAAGTAAATATCATTTTGTACCTTTCAAGGCTCCTGTGTCTCTTAATAGAAAAGCAGATATTTTATGGGCTAGAGTTTTGCAATTTCTTTTAACCCTGATGATTAATCTTTGATGCCCTCCTTTTGAAAATTGTTAACTGACATTAGAATTTAAAAAAAAAAATGGTTCAATAGTTGTTCAGATAATCAATGTTGATATTGCCAGTCAATGATTTCTTTTCAAAACTAGGGATTAAAATGCACAACAGTGTAGGCTTCTACTGACCTTCCAAAAACCAAACTCACTGCCATCAAGTCAATTCTGACTCATAGTGACCCTCATTGGGTGGCTAAAGCTGTAAATCTTTACAGAATCAGACTGCCTCATCTTTCTTCCACAGAGCTGGTGAGTTCAAACCACCTACCTTTTGGTTAGCAGCCAAATGCCTTAACCACTACACCACCAGAGCTCCTTCTGCTGATCTTAGCACTGGTCAGAAGCAAAAGTAGCTGTCACAGAAGCATTTTTGCATTTAAAAAGGGAATTCTGTGCACAGAACATTAGCTTAAAGGATTATAATTCATTAAGGAACTGAGGGGGAAAAAACAGTAATTTCTCAAACACCTGCTTATTTGATCAGAATCAGTATTTCACAAATGGTACATGAAGAGTTTAAAGATTACCTGTGATGTTAGGATTGGTCAGTTTTGCCATTCTGCCAGGCTTAAAGTGAGCTCTCCTAAAAGCAGAAGGGGGATCTCACTGTCATTGAGAGAGGAGAGCCAGAAGTGGAGGGGAGCACACCCCTGGACCTGAGATCCCTGGGCTGGACTCCTTTGTAGAGAGAACAGAATTGGCAGAAAGACAGTGGCCATGGAAACAAGAGGCATGAGACAGAGTGATTGGCTTGCTGGCCCATGGAGGAGAAAGCTAAGTGTGTTTGGGCAGGAGACTTACTGGCAGAGTGGGGTGTACTTAGGTGTACTAGCTGAACTAAAAGAGTTTTCTAACACTTGCCCAAGCAGGGAAGAGGCCAGGCTGAAGGTCAAAGAGAGGTGTGCCTTTGAACATGGCCAAGGGGAGACCATCCTGATTGAATAATTGTATCCTGAGCACATTCCTGAACTTGAATTGTAGCCTGTCATTTCCCTAATAAACCCCATAATCATGAACAACAACAACAACAAAAATGTTACACGTGATTCCTTCAGTCCCAAAGAAATTCTGCTAAAGAATTAGCACTGGGAACAATTATGACTGAGAAAATGAACATACTCTATTCAACCAATATTTATTGAGTAAGTACTATATTCTAGGAACTCTGGATCACCAATGAACAAAATAAATATCCCTGCCTGCATGGAGCTAATGTTCTAGTGATTATCAGGGATAATGTTCATACTTTTTGGTTAAGTATGTCTCTTTTTCAATACTGAAATTGTCAAGGATTTTATTTCACTGGGATCTACAATCAATGCCCCTGGAAGCTTCTTGTTGTTGTTGTTGTTGTTGAGTGCCGTCGAGTCGTTTCCAACTCATAGCGACCCCGTTCATGCACAGCAGAACAAAATACTGCCCGATCCTGTGCCAGCCCCACAATCTCTGCTATACTTGAGCCCATCATCACACCCACCATGTCAATCCATCTCGTTGAAGGCCTCCCCCTCTTTCGTCAACCCTCCACACTACCAAGCATGACATCCTTCTCCAGGGAATGGTCCCTTCTCACAACATGACCAAAATAGGTGAGACGAAGTCTGGCCATTCTTGCTTCCAAGGAGCATTCTGGCTGCACTTCCTCCAGGACAGATCTGTTAGTTCTTTT
>NW_006921619.1:3615477-3652912 GCF_000298275.1 Orycteropus afer afer
ATATATATATATATATATCTGGTGGCATGGTGCCTAAGGCGTTTGACTGCTAACCAGAAGACTGGTGGTTCACACCTACCAGCCTCTCCGTGGAAGGAAGATGGGACAATCTACTTCCATAAAGATTTACTGCTTGGAAACCCAATGGGGTCCCTATTAGTCAGAATTGACTAGATGGCAGTGAGTTTGGAGTTTTAGTTTATATATCAAGAGAGTGAGAGAGAGAGAGAGAGAGAGAGAGCACTCTGGTGGCTGTAGTGGATAAGGCATTTGGCTGTTAACCAGAAGGTCAGCGGTTCAAACTCACCATCTGCTCTGTGGAAGGTCAATGGGGCAAACTACTTACATACAGCTTACAGCCTCAGAAACTAGTGCGGGTTGTTATGAGTCAGAATTGACTTGATGACAGTGAGTTTGGTTTTAAGTATACATATATATATATATGTATATATACACATATATATGATAATATATAAAAATAATATATATTATGTATTATTTATATGTATTATTTTTATATATTATCTTATACACACACACACGGGATGCCAGTTACAATCCCAAGGAAACTGATTGGCTTTCAATAATTGTCTTTTCAACTGATCAGCTATTCATCTCCAATCACAAAATAGAGGATGATGGCATTATATTACATTATGAAAGAGCAATCAGTCCAATGTTAACTGTTAAACTGCTGAGAATCATAGCTTAGCCAAGTTGACACATACACAGTAACCATCACACCATGTGTTAGTTTAGACAAATGTATTTTAGTGTTTTCTTTTGCATTTCATTGCATAAGTTAAGATCAATGTCTCACTCTTGGGTGTTTTATGAAAATATGCTGTTCAAAAGTGAATCTGTTTCTTAGCGAGATTTATAAGCTACCATTAAATATTTTGTAAATCTTCTGAATTTGGTAACAATTCAAAAGTAAAAAGCCAGAATTTTTGTCTTATAAAAAAAAAAAAAAAAACACAGGCTTCTAGAACTTATTCAACTAGCTTTCTTAAATTCTCATTTTTCTAGAGATTAGAAATGGGATATGTAAAGTGCTTGTCATGCAAATTCCTGCCTCCATCCCCTCCCCATCTTTCTAGTTATCACAGCATCAGCATAATGGTTCCCCTAGCTTAAGCTTCTCTGCTCACTAGTAACCTTTGAGATACCCAAAGCAGAGGTGCATTGACTTATAAAAGTTTATTTTCTTACCCTCCATTTTATAAACATCTGTTGAATAAAGCACAAGAGTGTATATTCCTGATTTGGGTTTTGGCTTTAAAAATAATGTATATGGGAACCTGTTTATTTTTTTATATATTCTAAAAAATGTATATGTGAAGGACACTTGTGTGTCCTGTGCCTATGTAGTTCCAATTAGTTTTACAAGGTTATTCCTCTTGCAGAATGACTCAAATCTTTATAGGTTCTTCAGAAAGGTTTCAATGCCATCCAACCAGACTATAGATTGGAATTCCAAGTTACTTCTTAGAAGGCTAAGTAACCTAAGGAATGCTCATTAATGAACAAAAGGACTTTAGGGCTTAATACTGTATCTCTATCTCTCTTACTAATGTGTTCCATTTTGCTCATCCTTTTCGTTGTGGGAGACAATGTCTAAAGCAGGGGGAGGTGAAGGTTGAGGTCTGACTTCCAGGACTCACTCCACTATTTATTTATATAATGTTATCTCTCACTCATCAGTTTTTCAAATGGCACTACTATGAATTGAATTTGGAGGCTCTTTCGATCCTTGCTGCGCACAGCCTCAGAGTGTCTCTCCCACTAGGGAGTGGGGCGAAGGCTGAGGATTGTTTTTCTAGCCACATCCTTCCTGAAAGGTAGGAGAGGGTCATCAAAGATGGGAGAGAAGATTCACCTGTCTAACCACCTTTTGAAAATGGAAAGTCTAATAGAAGAAAATTTGTATGGATAAAGAACAATACACGTGGTAACCTATTTTTAAGTTTAGTTCTCAGGAAACTAACAAGGTAGGTTAAGTGGTACTGAATCTCCAAATTATTATTACATTTTTAACTTTGCAATTGTTGCAAGTAAGTATCTCTGATCATATTATTAAACACTCCCAAACCACAAAACCAAACTCATTGCGATCAAGTCCATTCCAACTCAGCAACCATACAGGACAGAGTAGAGTTGCCCTGTAAGGTTTCGAGAATATAATCTTTACAGAAGCAGACTGCCTCATCTTTCTCCTGTGGGGTGGCTGGTACGTTTGAACCATCAGCTTTTCAGATAGCAGCTGAGCACTTAACCACTGTGCTACCAAACCGAAAAACCAAACCCACTGCCATTCAGTCAATTCCAACCCATAGTGACTTCCACTAGGTTTCCAAGGCTATAAATCTTTACAGAAGTTGATCGCCCAATCTTCCTTCTGCAGAGTGACTGGTGGGTTTGAACCGCCAACCTCCTAGTTAACAGTCAAATGCCTTAGGCACTGTGCCACCAGAGCTCCTTAAAACACCCCAGCCCCAGTTTTTTTTGGATAGCGGGAGGCGGGGAGGGGGGTGGCAAAAAATAGGCCATTTGGCCTTTTGAGTGGGAGACTTTTATTGTTCCCTGATCATTACAAAATTATGTCAGCTGACAGGTTTTACTGAAGAGAGAAGGAGTACTGAACAGCATCCCTAGCCAAGATACTGTTCAAAACTTCCTTAAAATCCCAAGGAAGGAATGGAATGGAGCTCCATCTCTTCTAGAAGGTAGAGCAAGCTGCAGCCTTGTGTCCAAGAACTGGTTTTTCTGAGTGCTTGGAAGCTTCCACTCTTATTGGGGTACATACGAGAAAGCTGTGAGTATAAGACAATGTCTAGCCAAGTGCTCATGTTTCTGTTAAGTTGAACGGCGAACATTTTAAAATAACATTGTTTGCCTTGGTCCCTTTTAAATTGGTGAAGAAAACTCTCCGTGACTAGGTAAGCATCTGTGGTGTCATTCAGATATTTTGATAGAAAGAGCTGGACATTATTTTCACTTGCTCTCTTCCCACATATGTAACTAAGCCTTAATCTTTACTGACGCACACACCTGACTCTTCCTCCTGCCCCAAGACATTCTGGAAGTGGTTGCACTTCAGTGAGTTCTTGAGCACAGCATTAGCCCTGACATCAGCATTTGATTTTCCTTTCTCTTTTTTCAAGCTCTTTAGAAATAAGGCTGTTCCATGGATTTCTGACATTTTCACATAGCCTGTGGCTACCAAGAGACCTCAGACTCAGGACATGGCAGGGAGCTATTGTGAGTAACACAGAGTTTATCCCTCTAAACAGATTGAGGAAAGAGACACTATTGCCTCACAGGCAGTTTCCTTTCAATCCAATGGAGACCCACGACCGACAGAGTAGGGAACAGAGGCAGGAGAAATGATACTTCATCTTGTCCACTTTAGGACTTGAGCCAGAACACCCAGAATCTTGCATTACATTCTCAGACCAAATATTCAGGCTTGTAAGTTTCTTTAGTTTTTGCCTTCATCAAGTCTTCATACTTCTAAGGGGGATGAGTGGGGAAATTACCAAAGACTTTTTGGACATCCCCAAACCTACTGCTGTTGAATCAATTCCAACTCATAGTGACCTATAGGGCAAAGAAGAACTGCTCAGTAGAGTTTCCAAGACTGTAACCTTCATGAAAGCTGACTGAAACATCTTTCTCCCACAGGGCAGTTGTTGAGTTCAAACCACTGAGTTTTTGATTAGCAGCCAAGCACTGTAACCACTGCACCACCAGGGCTCTTCTTGGACAACACAGGCTCTTACAAAACAACTGTCTCATAGTTAAGTGTAAATTCAATAAAGGACCATGTGGGTTGAATTTTCCTTAATACACACAGAGGTTTACAATTAAGTGGGACATTCTCCTGCAAAATACATTTTGAATATGGGTTTTTACCTGGTCCAAATACTTCACAGGAGTCCTGGTGGTGCAGTGGTTAAGCACTAGGCTGCTAACCAAAAGGTTGGTGGTTCAAACCCATCAGGTGTTCTGCATGAGAAGGATGTGACAACCCTATGGGACAGTTCTGCCCTGTCCTACAGAGTCTTTACCAACTCAATGGAAATGGGTTAAATATTTGACACAGAGCAGAGGTCCCAAAACATAGCTTAAAACTTCCAAGAAACTCATAATGTGATTTGGTTCTGGCATTCTGCTATTCACCATTCTGCAACCAGCATTTACATCACAACACTGAAGCAACATTCAAGAGGATCTTACTTTAATTTAGAAGATCATTTAATTACATGAATTCATTTACCAAATCTTTACCAATTTACCTCCTGTGGCCAAGCACACTACTTTTTTTTTTTTTTCCATTTTTGTGAGATGATGTTGTCTTCTAACAATACATTGGCATTATAATTATCTCTCATAAGGATGAGTCTGAAATATGTGGATAAAATCCTGGACTAATCAAATAGAGATAGAGGCTGTGTTGTTTTAAGAAACCTCCCATCTCTCTCTCTCCTCCATAAAGACAGTATTTGGTTAGAGGCAAGGAAATAGGTAACATGAGTCCCTGGGTGGTGCAAACTCTTTATTGCTCAGCTGCCAACTGAAAGGTTGGTGGTTTGAGTTCACTCAGAGATTCCATAGAAGATGGCCTGGTGATCTACCTCTGAAAAATCAGCCACTGAAAACCCAGTGAAACACAGTTCTACCCTGACATACATGGGGTCAACTCAACAGCAATTTGTATTGTTTTGTTTTGTTTCTAACAGCAATTGGTGCATGTGAGTTATGGCAAGTGAACAGAGAGCTTTCTCTGATAGACATGGAGATGTACCACTCTGAATCCCTTCAAGACAGTGCTTAGTGCAGGGATTGTAGGGAGCTCTGGAGACAGGTCATGCTATTCCAGGTGACCCTTGGCCAATACCTGAGCTAGGTGGTGGTACAAGGGCCTAGCCATTTCTTCCCAGTGCCTGATGCCTCAAATAAGAAATCTCTGCCCAGAGATTTGGGTCTGTTGGGTTGGCCGGACTTTCTCCTGGACACATCATAGTTGGATGTCTCCCACAGTGTGCTCATGCTTCACCTTTTCCTTTTCCGGATGTGACTCATGGTCTGCTTCCTGGAGAACCCAGCCTGCAGCACTTCCTGACAACAAAAGAATTGATATATAAGGTTGAATTCTAATGAAACAATTTTCATTAAAGAAAATGTCATTTCTTACACTGTAAGCACTATTATTCTATGTTGGAAAGCTGAACAATAGATATATAGACATTTTCTACCTGTTTGAAGTATGTCTTTCTTTTTTATTTCCTTTTTTGGATAAGCATTCCAAAAATTCCAGAGTAAAATAAACCCACAATGACGCCATGAGCATCTTTATGGAACATAAGAATCAAAGAGGTTTCTATACTGTTTGTCTATGTATTATGGTTAACAGGAGAGAGAAAGGGAGAAGTGAGGAGAGGGGAGAGACTGACAGACAGACAGACACCAGGGGTACAAGTGATTTTTATTTTTTCTTTGGAATTTAAACACAGCTGACTATGGCACTTGGGCAAATCATTTCTCTCATCTTGTCATTTCTTAAAAGTGAAAAAATCTGCACCCTAGTTATAAAATGTAACAAGAAACAGTTAAACCTTTTGACCTCCTTAGGACATTTTATTTAAACATTATACGTGAGATTGTTATTGTGTTCTGCAGAGTCAATTCCAACTCTCAACGACCCTAAGGACAGAATAGAACTGGCTCCATGGGTTTCCTAGTCTAAAATCTCTATGGGAACACACTGATGAGTCTTTTCTCCCATGGACCCTGTGGTGGGTTTGAACCATAGAGATTTCAGTTAGAAGCCTAATGCTTAACCATTGCACTACCAGAGATCCTACATGAGGTTAGGCCTTTTAACATTACCGTTAATATCACCACAAATTCATGAAATATAGAGTGATCACAATGATATAATTTGGTACTTTTAATACAAATTTTCAGGTATAGTAGGAGTGTCTGAAAGACCATTTAGTTGATGGCACAACCCACAGTGCTTATCTACCTGTAAATGACAGAAGCAATGAGAAGGTGACATCTTCTTTCTTATTTGCTTTCACTTCCCTTACATCAATGATTCTCAAACTTGGCACATTGTTATCACTTCCTGGGAATGGGAAGAGCCTAAAAGACATGAGTGCCTGGCCCCTGCCCTAGAACTAGGAAATCTTAATATCTAGGGATAAAGTAGGAGCTCTGGTAGTGTAATGCCTAAGGCACTTGACTGCTAACTAGAAGCCTGGCGGTTCAAACCCACCAGCCACTCCTCAGAAGGAAGGTTGGGCAATCTACTTCCGTAGTGATACCGCCTTGGAAACCCAAGGAGGGGTCGCTATGAGTTGGGGCTGACTCAACAGCACATAACAACCACAATAACAGGGATAGAGACAATTCAGTAGTTTTAAAAATTCCCCTGGTGATTCTACTGTTCAACAAGGGTTTAACTAACTTGGGCCTGCCATTATGCCTTTATTAAGATGTCTAGGTACATATTCAGAATCCTTATCGAGGATTTTGGAAATTTACTTTTCTTGGGTATTTATTTAAAAAATTAACAGAGCATGTACACTGTACTACCTAATACAAATGTACATTGCACTACCTAATACTTTGGACAGCTATTTAAAAAGAAGTAAGGAAAATTAGTTTTTATTGAGAGTGCTTATTAAGTATAAGAACTCCAACAAATGTCATCTCAGTGACTCTGCAGTAGACAGTAGGCTCTCTTTACTAATCAGGACAAGGAGGCTCAAAGACATTACATAATTTGACTAGAGTCAGCCACCTATTGAGTAACAAAATAGGGTTCATATTCACTTGTTCTTAACTGTATAACTAACCTGCTGATGTTCCTGCCATAGGGAAGGTGCTGACCTAGTTGGGTAGTCACTCAAATCCACATTACCTTGGGTGAGAGCAGAAGGTTTGGGGCAAGGCAGACCTGGATGAACACCCCCATTCCTGCCTTAGTTTAGGAAGGTTGTTGTGTTGTTGTTGTTATGTGCTGTCGAGTCAAACACGACTCATAGCCACCCCCTCTTGGGTTTCCAAAGGAGTTAGGCCAAATAACCCAGGTTTCCGCATCTGTACAATGGGATAAAATTTCTACCTAATGGTTATTATAAGGATTAAAAAAAAAAAAAAAACTCAAATGCACTGCCATTAGACCCTTCCTTGGCTTTCTGAGGCTGTATCATTACGGAAAAAGATTGCCCAACCTTCCTTCCAAGAAGTGGCTGGTGGGTTTGAACCATCAACCTTCTGATTAGCAGTTAAATGCCTTAGGCATTACACCACCAAAGCACCATTGTAAGGATTAGATGAGATAACATCTACAAAACACTTGGCAAAGGCCACACCCCATATTAGTCTTCAATGGTGCCAATTTTTCTCCCCTCTCTTTTTAATTTTTCTAATACTGCTATTAGTACTATCCAGGACAGGATGAACTCTGACCCCACTAGTTGTGCCTTTTCCTGGACAATAGACACCACCAAAGGTTGGGCATTCCCACTTCCGTAGTGATATTGCCTCGGAAACCCAAGGAGGGGTCGCGATGAGTCGGGGCCGACTTGATGACAAATAACAACAACAACAACAGACACCACCAATCATGAACCCCACCATTCTATTCATTCTCTCTTGGGGCAGGCTAATACTATTATTCTCTCCTATTGTTCTCTACAAATGTTAATTTTTGAAAGACTTAAACATATTTAAATAACAGAATTTACTGGCACAAGTTGATCATAAATTCAACAGACATAGAAACTAAAGAAGTATATTTATTTTAAGGATAAATTAAATAAAATATTTATTTTAAGGAAAAGCTAATTCTAGTTTCATTTTGTTCATTTTTATAGGCACACTCTTTTTATTGATGTGAACAGCTGAATTTTACCATAGGACTCAAATTTTATTTTCTCATTAAAGATTTTTTTTTTTTTTTGAGATGTGATAAAGGACACATTCCAAGAAGCAAGAGTGTAATTATAGATTTAGCATCTCCTGTATGGCCTGACAGAAGTCTACCATCACTTCGGAAGCCATTACAGCATATACTTAATGTCAGCCTGATAGAAAAAAACACTTTCATAGGTTCTCTTTGATTGACACATTTGAAATGACATCAGTTTCCAGCTTTAAAACCTACTGTTATTAGGTCTCTGTTGCTATTTATGTTAGAAATATGTGCACGTGTGTCAAAACAATATATCAACTTTGCTGATTGGCTGCATCTAGATTCTGTTGCCAAGGGTAACAGAACAATTGCTTTTAATCTTTCCTAAATTGCCTCTTTTTTTTTTTTTTAAATACTTGTGGTTTTCAGGGATTTATTTCACCCCAGAGCAAAAATAAAGAAATTTTATTTAGGGAGAAAACAAATATATATTAGTGTTTGTGTGTTAAAATGAAATTAAATGCAAAAGGTGTGGTTGGTATATGTGTCAATTTGTATTCCTATCTACCAAAGATAACATGAAAGTTATAATTCTTAAGCCTAAATGGACTAGCAAAAGACCATCTTCACTTCCAAATAATGCTGCACCCAACCATTTGACCCCCAGGAGCAAGGCCAGCTATCTTGGGCGGATAGCCAACATTACACATTCTTTATCAAATATGAACTTCTTTATCATATATGAAAAGAAATGTTTTTTTCACAGCTTTGCACCACCTTTCCTGCCTCATTGACCACACAAAGGGCCATGAGCAAATTCTAAATGATAGAAATCTCAACTCCAGCTTTTGGACTTTTTGAAAAACTGAGAAAATTGATCTATATATTTCAATAAGTACATGGTATGCCTATAAATCATTGGGTTTCTGTGTACAATTTATTTACTTTTTTGTATTTTCTGTACTAATAGCTCCCAAACTTCACTGAAATATAGGCGCTGGGCAGCATCCACATAGATTTTGATTGATGGCCTGGTGTGAGCTCAGAAATGTGTATTTTGGTCCTGATGCAGGCTGTCTGAGGTCCACACTTTAAAAAGTACTGCTTTGCTTTATACGCACTTTCTAAATATGTCACTCTTCCCTAGAAGAGTTGAGCAAAGGCTCCTATTACAGACAGTCCTGTGCTTAGGTGATAAAGGCAAACGACCACATAGGAAGACACTTCTGGAACATACCACATTCCCTAGCCCTGACACCTGACCCTTCCTCTGCAAAATTAATTAGTTAAATAATCAATTAATTTAAAAAAATTAAATAAACTGAAACTTACTCTGCTTGGTGGCCTCTTCTCATCAGTTTTATCATAACTTAAGGATTTGTTGTTGTTGGGTGCTGTCAAGTCAATATTCGGCTCAAAGTGATGTCATGTAACAGAGTAGAACTACCCTAAGGGGTTTTTCTAGGAGCAGACTGCCAGGTCTTTCCCCCACGAGTCAATGGATGGGTTAGAACCTCCAGACTTTTGTTTGATTTGGAGCCAAGCTCTTAACCATTCCACCAGCAGAACTCATTCTTAAAACTTTAAGAGAAAGTAAAGATCCTAGGGACGTATAATACCTCAACCTGTGGTCTAACATCCTCTCTTTGTGGTCTAACATCTTCTCTTCAATGTACTGGAGAACAAGTTTTGGGGTGCTGAGGAAGGAAAAGTTAAAAATGAGAAAGCTAGAAACCTGAAGTAAAGAGCCAGTAGTGGAAGTATATGACCAAAAATTGTTGTTGTTGCTGTTGTTATGTGCTGTCGAGTTGGACCCAACTCATAGCAACCCCTCTGTGGGTTTCTGAGGCAGCGTCACTACAGAAATAGATTGTCCAACCTTCCTTCTGAGGAGTGGCTTGTGGGTTTGAACCACTAGCTTTCTGGTTAGCCAAAAATTAGTGTCTCCAAAAACAAATTTTCCTGTTTATACATTGCCTCTCTCTGTAGTTGTCTTGCTTAATAGAGTAAAGAAAAAGTATTACCATTCAAATGTGAACCTATAATCCTAGAAAGGGGGAGGACCCTTATTATCTAGCTGTAATCTTAAAACCAAAACTCCTAAATCCTACATTTACTGCAAGATAATAACTGTCTATTGTTTCTGCTCAAAGTCATATTCTGAGATATTTCTAACTAGAGTTTTACACACACTCAAAGAGAACACTTTTAAGATTTGGTGAAAGTGTGTACTTTATAAAGGAGAAATGATTGCAAACACTAGCTCTGGGAAACAGCTTCTGGAGGCAAACATTTCATTTCGGCCAATAGTGATAGAAAGAATTTGGAGCTTTCCAGGGTAGCTCCATGGGAATCAAATTTCTCTGAAATTGTTTGTGTTGCCAAGTCTGTCTCTAATGTTGTCTTACCATTGCTTCTGCTCCCTTCCCAAAGATGTCTGTTATGGTACAACAGTTGGCCAAGAGCTGATATCATCTCAATCACCAAGCTCAGACTGCAATCCATCTGCATAAACCTGCAGACTGAAGGGTTTCAGGAAAAGTTTACTAGGGCAGGCAGGGAGTACTTACTTACTTACTCACTCACCGCAGTGCAGTCAACTCCAGCTCACAACGACCCTTCCTTGGGTTTCTGAGGCAGTATGTCTGCGGAAGTAAATTGCCCAGTCTTCCTTCTGAGGGGTGGCTGGAGAGTTTGAACTGCCAGCCTTCTGGTTAGCAGTCAAATGCATAGGCACTTCCCCACCAGAGCTTGAGTTACACAGACTTAAAAACAAAAGGGAGTAAGGTATTGCTATCACAAACTTCACCAGTGAAAGAGCTGGAAGGAAAGCTCTTAGTCTATGAAAAAACAGGGCAAAAGAACGACTGTGGTAGACTTGAGGTGACCTAGTAAAAAGAACAAAATAATATAGTCAGATCAACACGCAAAGAGTGGCAAAACTGTAATAACACTTGTTCATTCATTATAATGTGAAGAGTCCAACAGAAAAGACCAGTTATATGTTCAACAGAATAGTAAAAAATGTCAAGCTTGGAAGAAAGAGAGAATTTAAGCCTCATAAAAAGAAGGAAGTGATGTGAGTGAGAAATATACTAAAGCATCTGTCTTATTTCACAAAGTTACAAGCAGTTTTTTAAAAAAGCAGTCTTTTTATTATGCATCCATAAGTACCTTTGGTGCGCGGGGTTCAGGGAAGCAAGCTAGCTTCAAAGTTGAAAACATTTACACCATTGACTTCCCATACATCTTAGAGTCCATTCCAACATGGGGATGATGATGCCCAGTACTTCACTTTTATGTCCACTACTGAAATGCAAATAAATAAAACAAATTTACTTAACCCTTTTTTAGTACAGAATTAATTTTAACCAACAGAATAGAGGTCTTCTTCTCCTCCCAGTTTCAGCAATTATGTTTAAAAACAAAAGCAGAAAAGGAAGAAACACCTGGAGAAGCTCCCTGTTACAATCAATTTGATTTTGTTGCTCATTATGGCTTATTGTGGAACTGGGTCTAAATTGCATTTTGTTAAAACAAGAAGCCAGCTCGATTTTTCCAATTCTTTGACTTTATTCCCTTTAACTGTCTGTCAGCCTCTTTCTCCCTCTCTCTCACGTTCTTCTTTGTTCTTTTCTGAATTCATACCCTATTATCTTTCAGGTTTTAAATTTAACCAAGTTTCCGACATCATGAAGGACATTTTACTCAAACTCTAGTTTTGTTGCCAAGGCTTGCAGCATCCAGGGCAACCTGGTATAGGGTTGTTGTGAGGATTAAAATCGATATCCAGGTAAATCCTACAGCACAATGCCCATACAGTAGGAAGCGCTCAATCATTTCCATTATTATTTCAAGTTCAGCTCCCTCCAGCTTCTTTCCTACAGTTCTCAAGTTCATTTCTCCAAATCTAGGGTTCATTATGACTCCCTTTGATGTGTCTAGGAGGAAGGGATTTGAGTTGGAGACATGCCTATGGAGAATTGGGTTGAGTAAGCAGGAGTTTCTAGCAGGTAGAAAAGAGCAGCAAGTCAGGGCTACTACCTGGCCAAATTTGACTGTGTGACTATGTTGGGGGTGAACGGAGGAGACTGAGCAGACAAGCAGAGAGTGGGAACCAGGTATTAAGGCAAAAATAAATAATAACCTAACCAGAAGTAGGTACAGATGAACAGAGGCAAGTATGCAAGTGAGGAAGCATCCTCAGAACTGCCTGTCAGAAAAAGAGACCATGGTTTATCCAACAGCTGGGGCATGGTCATTTGTTAGAGGTGGAAGAAGTAAAGGTGGAAGGCAATAAGACTGTAGGTAAAGGCTAAAACATTTTTCAAAAGGGCAGTTGTGCCAAAATAGATTCATTCCAAATCCCACCTTTAAAAAAAGGCAACTCAGGGTTTCCTGGGGCAACCTGTCCTAGGCATAGAGGTCAATGTTCATTTTCACTATCTATTGGGTGTCCGTGTCTATAGTGGCAAAGGCTGGGCCACTATCCAGTCGGAGGTTCCTCAATTCTGATACAAGAAATAGTGATACTTTCACAGGATAAAGCAGAGCTTCTGCTAGAAGCAGTTAGAGATAGAATGTCCCAACTGCCCAGCCCTATGATAGGCTGGGTCTTGACTGTAACTGTTTTCTTCATTAAATGTTCACTGTGTCTACTAATGGCTGGTTCATAGTGAGCACTCAATCAGTGCTGGTTAAATGAGTGAACATCTATGAAGTCCATTTCAGTAACCCTTTCTCTACCTTATTCCTTTCCATTCTCTTGATAAAATTCTAACACAACCTCTAGCACCCTCTAAGCTTAAACTCAAGGAAAGATGACTTGTCTTTCTAGACTTTCTTTCTGTGTCTCATGAAAGGAAGGTTGTGGTCAAAGAGAATAAGCAGACATCTTGGTGTTGGTCAGATCTGGGTTCAAATCCTTGTTCTACTTTTTGAAAACTCTTTGAGTTTTGAGCTTCTTCATTGACAAAATGGGAATAATAACCTCCAAGGAATCATTTTGAGGGCTAAATAAGATAATATGTTTAAATTCCTAGTTCAGTGCCTGAAACATAGTAAGAACTCAGTAAACTTAACTCCTCATCCTGTAATATGATCTGGGCATTTAATTCTTTCTCTGTCTCTCCAAGATTAAATATTGCTCCCATTGTTACAGATTGGAAAGTGCAAGAAAGAGACTAAATAAATTGTTCAAACCCATGCATTTTATGATAGAGTTTTTGGGGAGTAAAATCATGGGGCCAATTTAAATATATTCACATTTAGAAGATCATTTCATACTTTAGATATAAATGAATTTAGGAAAACTAGCCTTGTACAAAAAAACCAGAGCCAATACTGCAAGGAAAATAAAACAAAACAGCAGGAACAACAAAATAAATTAACATAATACCTACTGGAGCTAGTACAAAACCACATTGGCTTGCTTGATTTCTTGTTTCTTTTTACATAATTTTGATCACAGTTACATATGTGATTTCCAGTACTTGGAAGGCAAAACAGCTAATACCATGTTATCAAACAGGAAGTTACAAACATGGTAACCTAGGCTGCCAAACTACTCCTCATATATTGTAACAGCATGGTAATACAAGAGATGGACATAGGAGCCTAGTGCAAACCTGGAAGTGCCTAGATAGCCCTGGGTGAGTCCAAGAGGAAACAAAGAGGCAGGCGTACTGGACTTTGTATGAAAGTGTAAATCCTTGCAGGTGAGTTTGAGAACATCTGCCCTGTTCCTTCACTCATGATTCAGGTGAGGTCAGTGCTAGGCCTAGTTGCATTGTGGAAGAATGGGTCTGAGACAGGCAGAAGTTTGCTGTCCCAATACCCATGTGAACTGGTGGCAATGAAGTGAGACACCTCTTCCTATCCTCACCACCCTTATGGCAGGTTGGGCCTGCCCAGACTTTGGGATAAAGAAAATGTCAGTGAGGCAAACATTCATACCTGAGGTTCTCTGAACCAGAGTCTTTGCACTTTCTGCTGCACCCCACTGTTTCTCAATTATTTTTCTTCATCAGATATCTGTCATGGACCCTCTATGTTTTTCTCTACACAACCTTTAATTCATGCAAATGAGTCCCACATATCTATGCTCCTCTTCATTATTGTTATCATTATTATTTAACTTTCATTTATTAATCAATAACTTTGTACCACACACTATGATAAGTATTGGAGACACAGAAAGAGGACTAAGACCAGACTTGACTCAAGGATCTCACAGTCTAGTGATAGAGAGAGAGGACATGTTAATTACAATGGAAGGAGATATAAAGTACCCTGAACAAAAGTGGAAAATCTTGTTGGAACTGCAATAACCCACTGCTCTGACTTCTAGGAGATATTAGGAAACTGTGTTAAGGTTCATGTTGTCTACTTTCTGAGGAAGTGGACCTTGCCTTTTGCCAGTGCTTCACCTTCAGAAGTTCTTTGAAACATCTCCCTCCTATTTGTATCCTTCAGCCTTTTGCTTCTCCTTCAAGATTGCTCATCCTTGTTGATTTTCCAATTCAGTCAAACTACTAAGCCTAGTGTATACATTCATCTGACATAATCACTGTGATTCTTCCACCAAGAAGAATAGGAAAAGTGAACTTTATGCAAGGCACAGTGCCAGGCAGGGGGTAATATCAACATGCAACCTCAAGGACATACTTCAAAAGCAAGTGGTGTACTACCAAGTGAGATGGTGCTGTGGAATCTGGATGAGAGAGCTGACTGGTCCCTTCCTATTGTACCCATATTTATCAGAGACCAAATCTCTGATGGGGAGATACTTTGTCTCCAGCCCCAGCATGCCAGGCTGCCCTCTAGTTGTAGATAAGGGCAAAAAGCAAGTGCTGCCAGCTTTATGTATTCTATGCTGTCAAGGGCAGATGGCACTAAACACTTTTGTCTTGGCCTTGAGGACTGCCTATCGCCAAGTGCCTCACACAAAACCCCTATGTACAACTCTGCCTTCATCTCCTGCCACTGTCTGGATTCCCACTTTGCATTCTAGTAACATCAGACTCAGGATTTTCCTCTCATCCACAACATGAGTTCCTGGTTTTCTCCCGTAGTTCTTGCTTTTTTCTCTCCTCCTGCAATCCTCAAACTTTCTTCTTCCCTTGCCTTAACTTCTACTCAATCTTCATCTCACCAAGTCAGTCTCTGTCTCCAGGGACCTTTTCTCAATCACTCTTCATCCCTTCTATACTCATACACTTCTATATTCTCCTTGTACCAAATTAACATTTCCTCAGTTCTGATGTCCCACTAAACAGTGAGTAATTTAATATCAGAGGAATTTTGCTGTGGCATCCCATATCCTTAGCATGGTGCTTGGAAATTTGTAGACAACAATATATTTATACCACTGTCTCCTTCCTATTACATAAATACATGTATTGCAGCATGTGGTTAAAAGTTCAAATTCTGGAGCCTGGGCTTGAATCATGACTCTACCATTTACTAAGTAAACTTGGGGCTGTGCTTAATGTTATTGTCCCTCAGTTTCCTCAGATGCGAAATACAAATGATAATAACTACCTCATAGATTTGTTGTAGGATTTAACTGTAGAGAGAAAGAGAGAAAGTTTTGAATGTTGACTATCATATATTGAGTTCTGGGTAAGTGTTAACTATCATCATCATTGTCATCAAATGAAAAGTGCCTGATTCCCTACAATGCTTTCCTTGGGAT
Organism: Orycteropus afer afer; assembly: GCF_000298275.1. Classification (NCBI taxonomy): domain Eukaryota; kingdom Metazoa; phylum Chordata; class Mammalia; order Tubulidentata; family Orycteropodidae; genus Orycteropus; species Orycteropus afer. The sequence goes on from NW_006921619.1 coordinate 3,631,101, forward strand.
TACCATGACACTTGTTTAGATTTACCTGACTTCCAGGTTATTCCAATTAAACAGCTAATTCTGGCTCTTTCTATTCAGGACTACTGACAAAGCTCTAACATAGAGAAGGTTCTGGTGGTTTAAATAAATAAAACAACTCTTCAACAGCACCCTGGACAGAAAAAAAGCACAAACTCTTCTCTCAAACAGCACTTAACCAGTTATTTAGAAGAAGAAGAAGGGAAGAAAAAAAAAAAAAAAACTCAGCAGGAAATAAAGACAAAACGGGGGGAAAAAGAGAAAGAAAGAAAGAAGAAAATTGTGGTATTATTAGCAATGACCTTGAAATGATAACAAAAGTTTCTTTAAAAGAAGAATTAGCGATGCTTTTAATTTTAGGAAATTGTATTTGAAATACCAGATTTTTTAGAATGACACAGTTGTGAAGAAGTAAAGTTCTAAGAGGGGGAAAAAAAAAAACTTAAAAAACAAACAACTTGCCAGGGAACTGCAAGAAACTCAAGCCAATATGTAGCTTGCATCTGCTAGCATACCCTCATCAAAGAAGGAAATAAGATACAAAACTGAAATTGCTATTCAAAGAAACTTGATAAACAAAATAATGCATTCAATATAACAGATGGCTGTACAATAGTGTGTACCATGACTAAAATATCTGACCCACCCACCTACCCACTCCCCAAAACATCAATTTAAACTGGGCAACCTGAAATGTACAGAATAAAACTGTCTATAACTACAATGTCAGCAAAACATATTCATGCTGGAAAGAATGGAAATATTCAAAAGGCATTATCTAAAAAGGGTACTTCGAAAAGCTAAATACTCTATCCTTAGCCCAGAAACATATTCTGTCCTTGCCACGTTTTTCAGTTCTATAATTCTAACAAGACAATGGAAGCTATGCTCAATCTAGTTCACTTCAAGGGATTACCTTTGCTGTGTTTCAGGCCCTATGGTAGTTGCTCGAGATACTTAGGTGAAGGAGACATTATCCTAGATCTTAAAGAGTTTATACTCCAGAGCTGTTTATCTGGTTAGCACTCAATAAAAGCATCACTTTGGAGATATTTGAGCCTCAGCAATTCTGGAACCACTAGATGAATGGTTCATATTGACCAGTTTGTTGGAAATTGTGATTGAAAACTTCTGGATTACCATACTTCTGTTAAGAATATATATGCAACCTAATTTACCAACCAAACCAAGCTCACTGTCAATAAGTCAATTCTGATTGATGGCAACCCTATAGGACAGAGTAGAACTGCCCCATAGGGTTTCCAAGGCTGTAAATCTTTATGGAAACAGACTGTCTTATCTTTCTCCTGCAGAGCTGCTGGTGGGTTCCAACTGGCCCCCTTTTGGTTAGCAGACAAATGCCTTAACCATTATGCCACCAGAGTTCCAAACTAGTTAAGATTATGATTATTGACTCGTCTAAAAGCTTTGGAATCAGGCAAAATAAAGTTTATTATTTTGCAGCCTAAATCTGATCACTAAAGAAGTTACAAATTATTTCTAATGTACCCATGTATGAAACTGAAATTTTAAGCTATAGTAGTAGTGTCTTGCATTCATATTTGAATCATAACAAGATGAAGCTATGATATTTCAGGGGAAAAAAGACAAAGCCCAAAGCACAAATGAAAAGTGCCAAAAATAATAATAATAATAATCACATTTCCCTGTTGTCTAATTTCTTAATTAACCTCCGCTGGGCCTCTGAGACTGTAAATAAAAATGCTCAAACAAATAGGACTTTCAAAAGAGGTGAACTTTTACTGCACAGTATTTCTGACAGCTTGTTCCTGAGCAAAGCAACTGGTGTCCCCAGGGATTCATTCAACATTCATTCGAATCGTGGAGAAAGAGATCCACTTTGGAAGATGTTTTTCTGAAATACAGAGGGGGACTTTGATCCTAGCTCAGATAACAGCTGCTCTCCCTGAGAGGATTTTCTGGTCGCTCTATCCCTCAGGCCAGGTAAGTCTCAGGGGAGGTTTCTGGTTGACCTCATAGCTCCGGCAAGCAACTGATACCTGAGGGAGGGTCTTTGAGTGGGCAAGGGAGCCTGGCATCAAGTGTTATCATGCTGTCAGTCTCTCTCTTCTGGCTAGAGACAGAGGGTGAGGAAAGGGACTCCTAAAGGGATTCAAGTCTCACCTTGATTTTCCCCCCATTGTAAAATTAAAGGAAGGCAGGAAGCCAAAATACCATGATAGATTTTAGTCTCTGTCATTGTGTTTTCTCACTATCCTGGAATTGTAACAAAGTGTCTGTTTTGCAGTCCCTGACCCTAGCTTTTAAATACAGAAGCAAAAGTGAATACAATATGCATGATTAATCTCTTAGAAGAAAATTATTTGTGTCGTATACTTACTAAAGTAGCTGTGGAGGGATACAAGACAGGGAGCCATTTCACTTATAATTATGTGGATCTGTGAAAGAGTTGGACTAACCCTCTGTTGGCATAGTGCCTAAAGCATTTGACTGCTAACCAAAGGGCTAGTCATTCAAACCCACCAGCCACTCCTCAGAAGGAAGACTGGGCAATCTACTTCTGTATAGATACCACCTCAGAAACCCAAGGAGGGGTCACTATGAGTCAGAATTGACTCGATGGCAGTGAGTGTCTTTTTTCCTTAAAAAGGTAAGTGATTAGTCTAAATATTGATACTATGAGGTCAAAGCATGTCTTTATTATTGTTTATTGTATTTATGACATGAAACATCAAGTTGAAGTACACTGAAACAGTAAGATAAAAAAATCATTTAAATAATAATTTGTTTGAAAAGGTGAATATAAAATAATTCTCAAGACATTACAAAAATATCCTGCCACTCATAATATCATGTATCTTTCATTCATGTACTCATTGAGTAAGTATTTATTGAGCACTTATGTGCAAGACATTGTTTTAAACACTGTAGGGAATAAAGTTATCTATGGAAATCCCTGTATCTAAAAGGAGGATTAAGATTACACAAGATAGGAAATGATAAATACATACAGATGACAGGAACTATAAGTTTTAATGAGAGGAGCCTTGGTGGCACAAGTGTTAAGCATTCGGCTGCTAACCAGAAGGTTGGTGGTTCAACCCACCCAGTGGCTTCATATAGATTGCAGCCTAGAAACCCCTATGGGGTAGTGCTACACTGTCACATAGGTTCACTGTGAGGTGAAAGTTGACTTGATGGCACCTGAAAATAACAATATAGGACTTAGCATATCTCTCAATGACCACCAGACTTATTCGTTTCAATTACTAATTCAATTAAAAAATAATTTCAGGATCATTGGATAAACAAAATGTGTTATAAACGTAAAAGGAATTATTATTCGGACATAAAGAGAAATTAAATTCTGATACTTACCACAACATGGATGAACTTGAAAACATCATGCTCAGTGAAATAAGTCAGACATAGAACAAAAAATACTGAAGGATCTCACTTATGTAAAATGTCTCTCAAACTCTCTCACTGCCGTTGAGTCAGATCCAACTCATAACAAACCCTCCTTGGTTTTCCGAGGCGGTATCACTACAGAAATAGATTGCTCAACCTTCCTTCTGAGGAGTGGCTGAAGGGTTTGAACCACCAGCCTTCCGGTTAGCAGTCAAATGCCTTAGGCACTACGCCACTAGAGCTCCCATAAAATGTCTAGAATAGGCAAATTCATTAGACAAAAGTTTACTAGTGTTTACTCAGGATGGGAGAGGGTTGTAGAAGGGAATGGACATTATTACTATAGGGATACTGAATTGATGTTTGGGATAGTGTAATGCTTTTGAAAATGGATAGTGGTGATGGTAGCATAATATGGTGAAAGTAATTAATGTTACTGAATTGTACACTTAAAAATTATTAAAATGGTGATCTTTTTGTTAGATAGATAGATAGACGGCCAGATAGGTAGATGTTGTTAGATGCCATCACATCAGTTTCGACTCCTAGCGACCCTATGCACAACAGAAGGAAACGCTGCCTGGTCCTGCACCATCTCTGCAATCATTGCCATGTTATATATATTATACAAAAACCAAACTCACTGCTATCAAGTCGGATCCAACTCGTAGCGACCCCTCCTTGGGTTTCCCAGGTGGTATCACTGTGGAAGTAGATTGCCCAACCTTCCTTCAAAGGAGTGGCTAGTGGGTTTGAACTGGCAGTTTTCTGGTTAGCAGTCAAGTGCCTTAGGCATTACTCTATTAAAATTATTTTTAAAAGCTAATTGAAGATTGTGGTGGTTAAATTTGTGTGTCAACTTGGCTTGGCCTGGCTGAGTGGCTGGGCAGCTGAATGTAATTATTCCCCCATGATGAGACTGGTAATCAAGTCCATGGTGGAATCTATTGGAGCAGCTGAGTAGCTGCTTTGGCTATGTGGTCTCCTTCCCGTATATAAGAAACAGCTTTGGGAATGGTCTCTAGTTTATGGCACGCTTGAACCCTGAATATAGCCAAGTCATTGTTCAGCAGCCTGCCATGTGCTGCCGATCTTGGGACTTTTAATGGACTTGAATTAATGGCCTGCCATGTGGACTGTGGCTTGTTACTTGTTGACCTTGGGTTTGTCAGCCTCAGAAGCCAGAAGCTGAGTGAAGAAAAGCCTCCAGCTTCAGTGGGCCAGGAGCAGGAGGCAGAGCTGGACCCCAAGTTTGAATGAGGGGCTTTCATCCAGCCCCTAGAGCCTGGCACTTTGAACTCAGATGGAAAGCCTCCAAATTGTAAGAAAAAACTCCTGTTTGTTAAAGCCATCCCATTTTTGTTATATTCCTGTCAGAGTGGCACTAGGTAACTGAAACAGATATTTAGCCCAATCTTCTCCCTGTTATAAAGGGGAGAACGGCAGGCTATCGAGGGTAGAACTCATCCACAGATTTATGAGCAAATGAAGGCAGTTTGCCCCTACTCCTTCATCTTCCTTCCTCCTCTTTCCCCTCCATACTCCCCATGCCGTCTCCTCCTCCTCTTCCTCATTTTCTTCTCCTCCTCTTCCTCTTCCTCTCCCTCTCTCTGTCTTTTCCTGACCCCTTCATCCCTTATCCTGAGATGTAAACTGTGACATTGGCTGCAATAAGGCAGCTGAGATGAGAAAGAAAAGTGGCTCTCCCATTTTCATGTGGCCACCTTGCATTGTGGGACACACCTCCGTAGCTCACCTAAAGATACGTGTTCAAAGACCCACCATCTGAAGAGAAGGCTGACAATACAAAGGGCATCTTCAACTGAGATTCCTCAATGACAGTCAAGTGCCAGAGCTTAGATGAGGGGAAGAGAAGAGAGCTTTTTCTTCTATTCCAAGGGAGGTACCTTCCTTTGAGCCCTCTGAGGCAAAAAATGTTGTGATTAGTAAGAACCACTGTCAAACATTCAGCATGACAGGAATGTGTGTTGAATACACAAATGCACAGAAAACACAAACTCCACGTGATGTTTTTGTGTTTTAACTCAGTAAGTTAGTGAACTGTGCTGCATTGTGCACTGGGCACCCGTTTGGTGATTCTCTTTCTTTGGAGGAGAATTTTAGCACTTAAAATAACAAGAATAGTGGAAGAAACACGCATTTTCATTCTAGCATTTATACCAGTTATACCCAGATGTGTCATTTTTTTTTCTCTTTTCCTTCCTCTTTGGATTACCCATGATACAATTCAATTAGGAAATCTATTTTCTGCCTTGACGTGCTCATTCATGTGGCTTAACTTGGCTTCGTAACCTTTTTTGCTTTTATAATCTGCTAAGGGCTTTACATTTTTTCCCTTTCTGATATTGCCCTTCTGGAGAAGATTTTCCATATGAATATCTTTTAAAACCATCCCTACGTCATAGTGCTATTCATATACATATATATATGTATGTGTGTGTACACATATATACTATATATCTCCATCTAAGCATATTTAACAACTATCTATCTATCAACTAGCATAGTGCCTAAGGCATTTGACTGCTAACCAGAAGGCTGGCGGTTCAAACCCACCAGCCACTCCCCGGAAGGAAGCTTGGGCAATCTACTTCCAGTGATACTGCCTCGGAAACCCAAGGAGGGGTCGCTATAAGTCAGAATTGACTTGACAGCAGTGAGTTTGTTTGTTTGTTTTTAATCAAATATTAATAGTTGTATTATTGGTGTTACCCTGTATTCTGTATGGATTGCTCTTGTCACACAGCCTACTTGAAAACATTCTTGATTGTTTTCAAGAGTTACTCTTACTTTTTCCTTGTTTTACTTTTTCTTGTTCTCCCTTCCTTATTACCATTATGAGCTTCAACTCTGTACTCAGATCTCAGTATTGGGTCACCTTTTTTAAAAGCTGTCATTTGATAATATAGTTAATCAGTTGCATGCTTCAAGAAGTAGCTCTCTGAATTTTTTATAGTGTTCATTACAAAAGTGTTTCCTATCTTGCTTTAAATATTGTTCAATAAAGTATGAAGACAAGAAAAAGCAGTGCCCATTTATTCACAAAGACAGCCCATCCCACAGGCCTCTTTTACAGATTGACTTTGCCTCTTCCCATCAAGAGGTGGAGATTTTTCTCTCCCCCTTGCATCTGGGCTGGCCCTATGACTGGCTTCCAACCAATACAGTGCACTGCAAGTGTCTCTGTGCAGGCTTCTGATACTCAGCCTCAAGAGGCCTTGCAACTCCTGCTCTTGTCCTCAGAATCCTGTGCCATTGCATTGCAAAGAAGCCTGAATGAAAGATTACATGAAGAGAGGAGCCAGCTTGTCTAGTCATTCAGCTTCCCAAATGACACTCCAGACATGCAATTGAGTCACTCTTAGACCATCTAGCCCTACCTGAGCCTCAAACTGAGTAAAACAGTCACATGAGCAAGACCAGTTGGGACCAGCAGAAAAGCCCAGTCAAACCACAGTATCATGAGAATAAATTTATTGCTGTTGTTTTAAATGATTAAGTTTCTGGTGGTTTGTTTTTCAACAGTAGAAACTGATATGCAGTTCCCCCTGCATTGCACCTAGTATTTTACTAGCTCATAGTAAAGTGTTCAAAAATATAAGATGGAAAATACATATGCCAAAACACAGTGAAGGGTGGAAGTCAACCAAACGGGATGAAATAACTACAAATTTTGACTTTATCCTTGCAATATTTACTGGGGTTTGTGTGGTGTGTGTACATAATCAGGTCCAATCTGTGGCACTGGAGTACAAGATGAATAAAATTATGTCCTCACCATCAGAAGTCTCATGATTTAGTGAGAGGCAGCATGGATAAAATTAATAATTGCATTCTGCATGGAAAAGCTGGCTACAGAACTACAGGAACACAAAGAAAGGAGTGATTCACCTAGACTCAGAGGAAAAAAGTGAGGTAGGGAAAATTGAGAAGAAAAATATCCGAGAGCAGTTACTAAGTTAGAAGTAGAGCCAGTGGCAGCAGCAGGGAGTTCAGAACCATGTCTGAAGGAGGGAAGTGTACCAGGATTCTGGATCCACGTGCCATCTTCTGCCGTAAGTATTTGGAGTTGAAACATTGCAGCAAGAATTTACCTGAAATTTTTCCACACGACATCTCCACTCTCTCCTCCCTGGCCAATTTCAAACTCTATTCCCCAAAACTTACTTTAGCACTATATTGTTTTGTTTCCAATACTAGCAAGATAACTCTTGCTATTGGTTACCTATGCAATTTAGCACCAGCTTTTTATAATGTAGCAATAGCTTTTTCTCTAACTGGTATACCAGCTGCCTACTGAATTAGGTATCAAGTTAGGCCTTGAGTATTTCAACTTCAGTATGTCCCAAACTGAATTTGTTTTTCCCTAAATGTTGCTCACCTGTTTCCCATCACAGTGAATGGCAGGCACTACTAGCCATCCCCAGGCATTCCAGCTATGAACCTAAGAGGTATTGTTAACTCTTTCCTCCTCTTAGATTCCCTCAAGAGGTTCATCCTCATTGTTCCCTGAAATCTAATCAGGCATCAAATCCTATTGAAGCCTATATCCTAAATATCTCTCAAATCCATTCCATCCTCTTATTCCCACTTCCTGGGTCCAGGCTTCATGATTTCTTTTGTGGACCATTACTATAGTTCTGTTATCCATACGTCTGCTTCTACTCTTGCTTTCCTTCATTCTATCCACATATTACCATCGGAGGCAGATCTAATCAAATTAATTCTCTGCTTTAAAGCCTTTCCATGACTCTCCACTGCCTCAGAATTAAATGCAAACTTCTAGATACAGCATTTAAAATCCTTCACAATAGGTCTACCTTTATGATCTCACCTCTCTATTCTTTCATCCCAACACACACACTCTATTTTCTAGCCATAGCAATTATGTGTAGCTGCATTTGCTGCCTAACTAAGCTACCACTTTAGCCTCTCAATTTACCATTTTAGCTCTAATCTTTCATTGCCTGGTCTAGCTCCAGAACAGCATGTAATAGTTTTAGGTTCATCTCAAGAATCACTTCCTTTCTAAGTTCACTGCCATATCTAGGTTCCCTTCTTTGGCCCAGTAGTGTAGAATGGACCATTCCTTCCTTTGTGTCCCCAATTGTTCCGATAACACTATATTATACTTCACACTATATTATACTTATTTGTTTATGTGTCTGCCATCCTCTCCCCTGTCCTACTATCACTGTTGTTGTTGTTGTTGTTATGTGCTGTCGAGTTGGCCCGACTCATAGCGACCCCTCCTTGGGTTTCCGAGGCAGTATCACTACGGAAGTAGGATTGCCCAACCTTCTTTCCGAGGAGTGGCTGGTGGGTTTGAACTACTAGGCAGTGCTATTTATAGACAGGAACCATTTTTCATTTATTTGGTATCTACTTTACCCCACACACACACATTGCCTGGCTCATAATAGGATTTCATAAGTAAGATGAATAGTTTTCAAATAATCTGAATTTAAAAATGCAGACACAACTAAAAAAACTATACAAGCATAACTTGCTTTCATTTGAATTTTGTTAGCGATATTATACTTGCTTAAATTTTAAAGTACCTTAAAAATTAGATAGGAGCTCTGTTAGCTTAATACCTAAGGCACTTGACTGCTAACTAGAAGGCTGGCAGTTCAAACCCACCAGACATTCCTCTGAAGGAAGGTTGGGCAATCTACTTCGTAGTGATACCACCTCAGAAACCCATGGAGGGGTCACTACCAGTCAAGTCTGACTCGACGGCACATAACAACAACAACAACAAGAAGTAGATAAATGTTAGATGATGCCTCTCCTAGTTGATGTAATAACTAAATCTTGATAAAATATTTCAGTGCATCTGTGAAATATAATAGTAAATGTTCAAAGAAGACAGTTAAATTTTGAGTATCCAGAAATCAGTAATCTGGCACAAACTGAGAATTATTGGCCAATGAGTACTAAAATATCTCAAAATTCTTGTCTTAAAGTACATACATAGCAAAATTCACCTCTTAGAATTTTGGTTCCAAACCTGTAACAAATAAAAAGCAGAAAATTAAAGTGAGAAAGAGGAACTACTAAAGCCAAAACTACAAGCCAGAGCAACAAATAACAGCTGTTAGCTAGGGAGAAGTCGTAACATTATTAAAAACAGACCTAAGACCTCAAAAAGTACAATTATCCAGGGCCAGTTAATGTAGGAGAAAAACTGTAGTCTGTACCTTAATACCTTAATTAGCCCTTTTGTACAGACAATATATACTATATAAACCAGACCAAACCAAACTCACTGCCATTGAGTCAATTCCAACTCATAGTGACCCCCTCTGGGTTTCCGATGTGGTAAATCCTTGCAGAAGCAGGTTGCCCAGTCTTCCTTCTGCAGAGTGGCTGGTGGGTTTGAACTGACAATCTTCTGGTTGGCAGTCAAATGGTTTAGGCACTACGCCACCAGAGCCCCTATATATAGTATATATTGTGCTGTTATTATTTACATTGATGACTACTAATGGGAGCTCTGGTAGCATAGTGCCTAAGGCACTTTACTGCTAACCAGAAGCCTGGCGATTCAAACCCACCAGCCACTCCTCAGAAGGAAGATTGGGCAATCTACTTCCGTAGTGATACTGCCTTGGAAACCCAAGGAGGGGTCACTATGAGTCGGGTCCGACTTGACGGCACATAATAACAACAATGATACTGATGATGATTATGTTCGTTATACACTGTGTAAGAAGAAAAGGAATGATACAAAACATTATATGATTTTTTTTCAAAACTATTAATTTTAAAAAACTGATCGAATTTTACGGAGCTCTGGTAGCACAGTGGGTAAGGCATTAGGCTGCTAACCAGAAGGTCGGTGATTCAAATCTACCAGCTGCTTTACAGGAGGAAGATGAGGAAATCTACTTCCGTATGATTTACAGCCTTAGAAACCCTATGGAGGGTCGTTATGAGTCAGAATCGACTTAATGACAATGGGTTTTTTTGTTAGATTTATTCAACACCTACATGTTATATACATGCTGCACTATATATACTGGAACCTGTAGAACAGATATAATTATCCCCATTTTATAGATGAGGAAACCAAAGCTCAGAGTTGTGAAACAAAACACCCAAAGTCATACTGCTAGTAAGCAGTTGAACAGAAACTTGACATGAGATACTTTTCACTCTTGTCGTCATTGAAATTTGAATGACTGAGAGTTCATAGAGGAGCTCTGGTGGCACAGTGCCTGAGGCATTTGACTGCTTACCAGAAGGTTGGCAGTTCAAACTCACCAGCCAGTCTGCAGAAGGAAGAGGAGGCAATCTAGTTCCGTAAAGATGTACAGCCTTGGAAACCCAATAAGGGTCGCTATGAGTAGGAATGAACTCAACGGCAGTGGGTAGAGAGTTCATAAGATTGTTTACTAATAGAATGATCTGCAGAAGTTCAACTTGGGTGCTTACCTTCAATTCACAAATGTGTACCACTATTTTCCTTTCAAGGTGAAAAACAAATATTTTAAATAACTGCTTCACCAAGATAACCTCAGCAAAAGCAAAAATCATCCACTGTGAAATGTGTGTTATACAATGAATACTGTGTTTACTTGGTAATGGGGCTAAGAATTTACTTACGTAGACTATTAGGAAAAAGTGCTTAAAGATACTACTATCTCATAGGCAGTGAAGAGTTGAGTAAATTTTTAGCTAGGTTCTGATAAAATATAATCATCAACAAACACAATAGCTCTTCTCAATAAAGACAAAGAATACACACTGGCAAGAAACTCAAAACAGCTGCTAGAAATTATATCTTACAGCAAAAAAAAAGTTTAAGGGCAATTATAATAAAAATAGATTAATATTAATCTTCTAAACTGTTAGTGTAATACTTAAACACACTAGAAATGGCCTCAACAGTTAACTTATTTAAGGGCTTTGCTCTTAAAAGTCATTACATTATTCCAATAAACACTAAAGAGGTTATTTTCTCTAAATTATTTAAGTGTAAGAGTTAGCCTTCAGACAGGTGTTCTGTTTATGCCGATGGTGAAATAAATTATTCAGAAATAGAAACAGACAAAACAGATGGAAAAGCAGGGTAAACCAAGAAAGCCACAGGTAGCTGCTTAACAGGCCCCCAATAAAGCACTCAATTCTACATCACGACACAAGTTACCAATGAGGGAAAGTTCTAGATACATGTACTATTGTCTACTTCTCAAAACTACTTTTTGGGACTTTGCATTAACTTCAATGGTATTGTATTTAAAATATGTCATCTAAAAATCTTTATGGAAATGTAATTTTAAGTGTATTAATCTAAACCATAAAATGTTCCTAAAAGCAATTATCCAACCAGATTTTAGAGTGAATTGCATTTCCAAATCATTAGAGGTTCTTTTTAAAAAGTGGTCCTTGTAGTCTATGCAACAAGAACTACATTAGGCTTCCTCCTTAGCACTCTCCACAGGTTGAAGGAATTTCCTGTTAGGTGAGAATCTCCTTTTAACAGCAAAGGTCTGTTTCTTACTTCATTGATTCTATCCCTGTGGGTAAAGGTGCCAGAAAGCCCTGCTTTTTTGAAAAATTCTTCTCTAAAGAGTATTTTACTAGCATGCCATCATACAACATGATGATCTGGTGAAGAAATTCTGAGGAGTACCTGTTTACAGAAATGGATCATTAAAGGAAGAAGTGTTCCAAGCTCTATTCATACTACTTGTCTCAATTCATCTCATAATAACACAAGCAAAATAAAGATTAACCACTTATGGAAGGAGGCAATTCAGGGTTAAGAATTACAGGGGCAGAGAGGAATTGATGCTAAAGGAAAGAACAGCTATGTGTCTTAGAGTAAAGGACACTGGTCTGAAATGAAGAGACTTGGTTTCTAGTCCAGACTCTGCCTTAATCTAACTTTAAGATCAGGGCAAGTTAACCTTGCTCAGAGCCAGTGGTTTTATTGATGGAATGAGGAGGTTATACCGTTACCAAGGTCTCTTGAGTGCTTGCACCTCATGGATCTATATGAATTTGGAGAAGGGAAAAAGATAGCAGTTAAGCAATGACATCTAAGGTCATATGTCAATTAATAACATCATTTAAAGTATATCTTATGTTTATTTGTGCTTTTTATTTCAATCTAATTTACAGAATTAAGAGTTATTTCAGAGCACAACCTTTTAGTTAGAGAGAACCACCCAAACTCACTTATCACAGAGATAAAAAACTAAAGGCTATGATGAAAGTTGAAGATTCAATCATCTACTTATTTTCAGTTATTTGAATATTTGGTACTGTGAAATCTGACCATACAGATTAATTGACTAATTATTTTACTTTTTACTGAAACTTTTTAGTATTATGTAGACACAGTCTAGGAATCTTGTTTTGAACTAGTTTCTAAAATGGATTATAAATATTGGATATTGAAGATCCTGACTTTATGCATATTGCCATTTTGCCTAAACACCTTCCTAGGAATTGATATTAGCTCAATATCCAAATTGGATTTACCTGAATTGATTCATTCAATAAATACTGTATTTTTGCCATATGCTTAGCATTATGAAAGGGCCATCACTGCCCTAGGGGAACTCATGTTCTAATAGGGGAGACAGACATGCAAACAAATAATTACTACTCAGTGGAATGGGCTGTGATTATTGTGCTGCCTTCTCAATGTTGGCCTTTTATTTTTCTTTTTAATGCACTCATTCTTAGAATCTAATATTTTTATTTCAGTGCTAAAAAAAAAAAAAAAAAAAATTAAAATTAAAAAAAAAAAAAAAACACTTCACTGACATCAAGTCAAATCCATCTCATAGAGACCCCCATTGGGTTTCCAAGATGGTAAATCTTTATGGAAGTAGATTGTCTCATCTTCCTTCCACAGAGCCTCTGGTGTATTTGAACTGCCAACCTTCTGGTTAGCAGTCAAATGCTTCACGCACTGCACCACCTGTGTGGAGTAGTTTATATAATTTCTGGGTATGGAAAAGATCAGTAACACCTACCACTACACGATGTTGTTGTTATGGGCCATTGAGTCGGATCCGACGCATAGCGACCCCTCCTTGGGTTTCCGAGGTAGTATCACTACGGAAGTAGATTGCCCAACCTTCCTTCCGAGTTTGAACTGCCAGCCTTCTGGTTAGCAGTCAAGTGCCTTAGGCACTATACTACCAGAGCTCCCAACAATATACTTAGGAACTTAAAGTAGTAGAATGACAGAGATAGTTTTGTAGTTTAGAAAGCTAATCCTATTTCTGGTTTGGAAGGTTAACTGAAAGAGTACTGAGACTAAGAGAGTGGGTAGTTGCCAATTGCAAGCCCAAATGAAAAGACCCAAATGATGACAGTAATAGTTACCATAGATATGAACAAAACCATTTCAATGTATGTTCAAGAAGTTAAGTCTACAGCTCTTGGGGATTATTCAGTTATGGCAAGTAAGGCAGATGAAGGTGTCAAAAATAATCTCCAGGTGTCTGGCTTGGGTTACTGAGTACAGTTAGGTATCATGCTCCTGAATCTATCTGGTGCCTAGTATAGATCATTGAAGTCCTTATCTCCACTTCAGAGATTTACTGATGACATATTATGGTATTAATTTACTATGCACCCTTATAAGAGTAAGTTTACCAGAATAACTATATGGGGAATAAGGAGTTGGATCAAAATGATTAATAGAATCAATTGCCCAAAGGCATGAAATAGACCCCCAAATTGTATTTTACCTTTCTGAAAACTGAATTCACCTAAAGGCTTTGTACTGAAGCAGTGCAAGATAGCCTCCACTCAAGGCTCACTTGAAGACATAATATGGTTCTTGATTTGCTTATTCCCATTTTAAAGAGCAAATAAGAATGGTTGCAAAGATGAAGAACAGATGACAGAATTATAGATGCTCCAGGTAATTCCACTTAAAACATGTCCCTTTAGTCCTTCAGGTGTTGTTCTCCACTTCTGCTGCCGCTGTCAAAAATGAATGTTCCTAATGATGCAAGCAAAGGGTTAAAGATGCCTAATTATATCTCAGAACAGCAATGTCAGTGAGCACATTGAGGACCATCCCATTGTCCTTCTGTCAACAGGAAGAGGATCCTGTTACCAACCCTCTTTGCATCATGATCCAACAGGCTTCAGCTCATTGTTGCAGCCATGGTGTCAATCCATCTCATTGAGGGACTTTCTCTTTTTTGCTGGCCATCTACTTTACCAAGCATGATGTCATACTCCAGAGACTGGACCTACCTGATGATGTGTCTAAAGTACAAGAGACAAAGTCTCGCCATTCTCGCTTCCAAGGAACATTCTGGGTGTACTTTATCCAAGACAGATTTGTTCATTCTATTCTACTCAATATTCTTCATCAACACCACAATTCAAATGCATCAATTCTTTTGTCTTCTTTATTCCTTGTCCAGATTTCACATGCACATAAGACTATTGAAACTGCCTTGGCTTGGGTCAGGTGTACCTTATTCTTCAAAGAGACATCTTTATTCCTTAACACTTTAAAGAGGTCTTTTGCAGAATATTTGCCCAATGCAATACTTCCTTTCATTTCTTGACTGCTGTTTCCATGGGTATTGATTGCGGATCTAAGTAAAATGATATCCTTGACAACTTCAATTATTTTTCTTTTTATCATGTTGTTGCTTATTGGTCCAGTTGTGAGGATTTTTGTTTACTTAGGAGCTCTGGTGATGTAGTGCCTAAGGCATTTGACTGCTAACCAGAAGGCTGGAGGTTCAAACCCACCAGCACTCCTCAGAAGGAAGACTGAGCAATCTATTTCTGTAGAGATACCACCTCAGAAACCCAAGGAGAGGTCTCTATGTGTCAGAATTGACTCAACAGCAGTGAGTTTGGTTTCTTTTTGGTATTATGTTGATGTGCAATCCATAATAAAGGCTACAGTTTAATCTACTTGGCACTTGATCTACTTTGGTATTGCAGGAAGAACTCCAAGCTGCAATGAAGGAATTGGAGAAAAAAGGGTTCCATGCATTAATGGAATACCCACTGAGATGTTTCAACAGATGCAGCACTGGAGGTGCCCACTCATTTATGCCAATAAATTTGGAAGACAGCTACCTGGACAACAAACAGGAAGAGATCCATATTTGTCCCCATTCCAAAGAAAGGTAATGTCACAGAATGTAGAAATTTTTGAACAATATCATTTGTATTACATGTAAGCAAAATTTTGTTAAAGATAATTCAAGAATGGTTGCAGCAAGGAACTGCCAGAAGGTCAAGCTGGATTTAGAAGAGGGTGTGGAACAAGGGACATCATTGCTGATGTCAGATATTTCTGGGTGAAAGCAAAGAAATCAGAAAGTTGTTTGCCTGTGTTTTATTGACTATGCAAGGCATTCAACTGTGTGGATCATAACAAATCATGAATAACATTGCAAAGAATGGGAATTCCAGAACACTTGATTGTGCTCATAAGGAATCTGTACATAGAGCAAGAGATTGTCATTTGAACAGAACAAGGGGATATTGTGCAGTTTAAAATCAGGAAGGGTGTGCACCAGGGTTATCCTCTCATCACATCTATTCAATCTGTATGTTGAGCAAATAATCCAAGAAGCTGGACTATATGAAGAAGAACAAGACATCAGGATTTGGGGAATATTCATTAACAACCTGAGATATGCAGGTGGCACAACATTGCTTGCCGAAAATGAAGATAACTTGAAGCATTTACTGATGAAGATCAAAGACTACAGTCTTTAGTAAGGATTATACCTCAATAGAAAGAAAAGAAAATCCTCATAACTGGACTAATAAGCAAAAATCATGATACATGGAGGAAAGATTGATGTTGTGAAAGATTTCATTATACTCAAATCCACAGTCAACACTCATGGAAGTAGCAATCAAGAAATCAGATGTCATATGCACTAGGCAAATGTGTTACAAAAAACTTCTTTAAAGTTTTAAGGAGCAAAGACATCACTTTGCTAAAGTGCACCTAATCCAAGCCATGGTATTTTTCAGTTGCCCCATAGGTATGTGAAAGCTGGACAATGAATAAAGAAGACTGAAGAAGAGTTGATGCCTTTAAATTGTGGTGTTGATGAAGAATACTGAAAATACCATGGACTGCCAGAAGAATGAACAGATTTTTCCTGGAAGAAGTGCTGGTAGAATGCTCTTTTGAAGCTAGAATGGCCAGATTTGTCTCTTGGAATCTGGTCATGTTGTCAGCAGGGACCAGTCTCTGGAGAAGGTTATCATGCTTGGTAAAGTAGAGGGTCAGTGAAAAAAGAGAACACCCTGAATGAGATGGATTGACACAGTGGCTGCAATGATTTGCTCAAGCATAGCAAGGACTGGGAAGATAGTGCAGGTAAGAGTAGTTTTTACTTCTTTTATACATAGGCTCACTATGAGTTGGAGTCAACTTGATAGCACCTAACAACAGCCATCTTTGGTCTTCATCAATTAGTGCTTCAAGTCCTCTTTGCTTTCAGCAAGCAAAGTTGTGTCATCCACATATTGCAGGTTGTTAATGAGTCTTCCTCCAATCCTGAAGCCATGTTCTTCTTCATATGGTCCAGTTTCTCAGATTACTTGCCCAGCATATAGATTAAGTATGGTGAAAAGATACAACCTGATGCACACCTTTGCTGATTCTAAACCATAAAGTATCCCATTGTTCTGATCAAAAAACAGGCTCTTGGTCTATGTACAGGTTCCTCATGAGCACATTTAAGTGTTCTGGAATTCCATTCCTCACAATGTTATCCATAATTTGTTATGATCCATACAGTTAAAAGCCTTTGCATAGTCAATAAAACACAAGTAAAGATCTTTCTGGTACTTTTTGCTTTCAGCCAAGATCCATCTGAAATCAGCAATGATACCCCTCGTTCCACATCCTCTTCTGAATCTGCTTGAATTTCCAGCAGTTGCCTATTGATGTATTACTGCAACTATTTAAAATTATTTTCAGCATAATTTATTTGCATGTGATATTAATGATATTATTTGATAATTTCCACATTCTATTGGGCGAAAATATCTGTCTCTTCCAGTTTGTTGGCCAGGTAGCTGTCTTCCAAATTTTTTGGCATAAATGAGTGAGGCCTTCCAGTGTTGCATCCATTTGTTAAAACATCTCAATGAGTATTCCTTCAATTCCTGGAGCTTTGGTTTTCACCAATTCTTTCAGTGCCTCTTGGATTTCTTCCATCAGTATCATCAGTTCTTGATCATATGCTACCTCTTGAAATGGCTGAACATCAACCAACTCTTTTTGGCATTCCTTCTATCTTCTTTTGATACTTGCTGCATCATTCAGTATTTTGCCCATAGGATCCTTCAGTATTGCAACTCAGGGCTTGAACTTTTTCAACTATTTCAGCTTGAGAAATGCTGAGAGTGTTTTTCCTTCTTGATTTTCTAACTCCAGATCTTTGCACATTTCATTACAATAATTGACTTTGTCTTCTTGAGCTACTCTTTGAAATCTTTTGTTTAGCTCTTTTACTTCATCATTTCTTCCATTTACTTTAGCTACTCTTCATTTGAGAGCAATTTTCAGTCTTTTCTTATATCCATTTTGGTCCCTTCTTCAGCCTTCATCTTTTCCCCAGTTGTATTTTGAGTGCCTTCCAACCTGAGGTGCTCATCTTCCAGCACTGTATCAGACATCTCCCTACTATCCAAAAGGTTTTCAGTGGTCTTATTTATTATTTTTTTCCAGAAATGATCTGGCCATGCCCTTCTTCCTAGTGTGTCTTTTAAATGACATTTTGCTTTCTTCGTGTATGATATCCTTGATGTCATCCTACAACTCATCCAGTCTTTGGTCATTGGTGTTCAATGTGTCAAATCTATTCTTTTGATGGTGTCTAAATTCTGGTGGTATATATCAAGTCATAATTTGGCTCTCATGGACTTGTTTAAATTTTCTTCAGTTTCAACTTAAACTTGTATATGAGCAATTGATAGTCTATTCCACAGTCAGATCCTGGCCTTGTTCTGACTCAGGATATTGAGCTTCTCTATCATCTCTTTCCACAGATGTAGTCAATTTGATTCCTGTGTATTCTGTCAGGCAAGGTCCACACATATATTCATTGTTCATGTGGTTTAAAAAAAGGTAGTTGCAATGAGTAAATTATTGGTCTTGCAAAATTCTATCATGTCATCTCCAGCACCATTTCTTTCCATACAGCAGTTCACATACACTTTGTCTCATAGCATCCAGTGCTGTTTCTGTCACCAAGGCCATATTACCCAACTACCGATGGTTCATCTTGGTTTCCAACTTTCACATTCCAATCACCAGTAATTATCAGTGCATCTTGACTGGGTGTTTTGTCCATTTCAGACTGCAGAAGTTGGTAAAAATCTTCAATTTCTTGATTTTTGACTTTGGTGGTTGGTGCATATATTTGAATAATAGTCATATTAATTGGACTTCCTTGTGGGTGTATGGATATTACCCTATCACTGAGATCATTATACTTCATAACAGATCTTGAAAAATTCTTTTTGATGATGAATGTGACTCCATTCCTCTTCAATTTGTCATTCTCAGCATAGCAGACAATATGATTGTCCAATTCAAAATGACCTATACCAGCCCATTTCAGCTCACTAATGCCTAAGGTATCAATTTTTATGCATTCCATTTCATTTTTGACAACCTCCTATTTTCCTAAATTTATACTTTATATAGTCCACTTTTCAATTATTAATGGATGTTTGCAGCTATCTCTTCTCATTTTGACTTGTGCTACATCAACAAATGAAGTTTCCAAAGGTTTACTCAATTCATGTCATTAAGGTTAACTCTGCTTTGAGGAGGCAGCTCTTCCCCAGCCATATTTTGAGTACCTTCCAACCTGAGGAGCTCATCTTCTAGCACTGTATCAGACAATGTCTCCCTACTATTCAAAAGGTTTTCAGCAGTCTTTTTTTTTTTTTTTTTTCCATAAATGGATCTGGCCATGCCCTTCTTCCTAGTCTGTCTTAGTCTGGAAGCTCTGCTGAAAACTATCCACCATAGGTGGCCCTGCTGGTAGTTGAAATTCCAGCGACATAGCTTTCAGCATCACAGCAACATGCAAGCCACCACAGTATGACAAACTGACAGACAAGTGGAGATGAGGTTCGACAACTGCAAAAATTACCCTGGATTGTGTTGGCTTGTTTTGTTTAATTCAACTATGAGACCCACCACTTGCCAAGCCCAATACTAAAAGAATGAATGAGAGATGAAATGGAAAAAAAAAATATGAGAAATAAATATAAGAAAGTCATCAACTCCCAAAGATTTAATAATCTGACAGAAAGGACAGACATAAAAACAAATAACGAGAAGAGGTACTGAAAATGAAAGCATTCACATTCTATTCTGGAATTGTGTTTCAAATGCCTTAGGCACTACACCACCAGAGCCCCCTCTATGAAGAACAGGAAAATGTATTTGAAATCCTCTCTACGGGAACAAATTCACATATTATATATGTGAATGGCATAATTTTGGGCCACAAACTGAAGTGGGTAATGGGAGGGATAGTATGGAAACAGTCTGTGACCACCCTGATAACATTAGGGAAAGGGAGGACACCAAATTGTGCACATAAAATATAGACCACAGAGGCTAATACCAGTACATCCACAATACTGTATTTTCATTAACACCAAACAGCAGGCTGCAGATAAACACATAAACATCTGAGAAGATCAGATGGGGGTCAGTGAACAGGAGTATACTCTAGACCAAGGATAGATTCAGCTGAGGCTAACCTTGCACAGATACCAGTGATACAAAGTACCTGCAATCCCTACAGAAACAACAAAAGACAGACATAGAGCAATCCCTCACAGACAGCCAGACACTGTGGGAGAGAGATCCAACAGATCTACCGACTCAGGACCAGAGTGCTGGGGACACCAGACTCTATTGGCACAACAAAATACATAAGAATCTTGTTCCACAACCTACCTACATTGGTGAGTAGTGACCAGGGTCTTAAAAGCTTTCAAGTGGCCATCTAAGATGCAGCTAATGGTCTCCTAGTGTCAGAAGCAAAGAAGAGTGCAAATAACCAAGGGCATTTGGAAACAATCAGCCCTAGAACATGATGGACCTTGAAACCAGAAAAACTAGATGGTGCTCAGCTACCAATGCCAACCACTCAGGAAAGGATCAAAACTGGAGATCCTGGACAGAGTGGGAGGAAAAATTTGAAACAAAATCCAAAAACATGGTAATGACCATCCCTGGTCAGATGGAGTCTGATGGTACCCCCAATACTTTGGGCCTGGAATGGAACTTTCTCCCAGGGGCTGGCTCTCAGCCCAATAGTAAATAAGACATGCATGCAGACCACTCAATGATGCACCCACATACTATATGGAGATGCATCCCTTAGAGCAATCAGCCACAGGACACCAGAGGGGCAACATTCAAATTGCGGAAATGCAGGACACACAGGAGTGAGTAACTAGGAAGGGTGGGTTGGGGGTGGTTACTGGGAGGCAAGGGGAGGAAAGAGGGTTAGGGTTGCTGTTCTGTTTACTTAATGCCACTCTGACAAGAGTATACCATAAATGGAATGGCTTGAACAAATAGGAGTTTATTCTCTAACAGTTTGGAGGCTTTAAGACTGAGTTCAAAGTGCCAGGCTCTAGGGACTGGGTGAAAGCCCCTCGACCTTGGGCTTCAGCTCTGCCAACTGCTCCTGGCCAACTGAAGCTAGAGGCTTTTCTTCACTCAGACAGCTGCTGGCTGCTGAGATTGACAAGCCCAAAGTTGACAAGTGAAAAGGCACAGTCCCAATGTTACCAAACAACACAGCAGGCCATTGATTCAAGTCCACTGAAAGTCCCAAGGTTGGCAGAGCATGGCAGGCTGCTGAACAACGACATGGCTACATGCAGGGTCCAAGCACACCATAAGCTAGAGACCATTCCCAAGGCTGCTTCTTATGTACGGGTAGCAGACCACAGTCCCTAAGACAGCTACTCAGCTGCTCCCAGTAGATGCCACCTTGGAGTTGATTACCAGTCTCATCACGGGGACCATGGGGAATACTACATCCAGCTGCCCAGTCTCTCAACCAGGCACAGGCAAGTTGACACACTTAACCACCATAGTTGGAGATGGTAGTTGGGGAGTGAAACCTAATGTACATCAAATGTTGAATGTAGAAGAAGTTCTGCTCTGTAAGTTTGTATCTAAAGCACAATTTAAAAAAAAAAAAAAAAAAATTGTTCTCAATAGAGAGAAACTATTCCCCCTAAGAACCAGACAAGGATGTCCTCTATCATCACTTTTATTCAACATTGTATTGGAAGTCCTAGCCAGGACATAGAGCAAGATAAAGAAATAAAAGGCATCTAAAGTGGCCAAGAAGTAAAACTAT
>NW_006921619.1:3653012-3653840 GCF_000298275.1 Orycteropus afer afer
AAAAAAAAAAAAAAAAACAAACAACAAACAGCAACAAAAAAATGTACACATATTTGTTGCAGAAGCATCCATTTTGGCTTGTATGATATAATGCATTTTTTAAAAAGATGGGATTTTTAAAAGATGGAAAGAGAGCTGTTATATTGTGGGAATTGTAATCAATATCATAAAGTAAAATGTATATGAACTGTTGAATGGAAAATGAATCTGCTCTATAAAATTTTGCCCAAATCACAATTATAAAACAAAAAGTATCACTGATGGAAGAGAATAAATAAATAAATAAACTCTAGGTCTCTAGGAATTTTCAATAGTGGAACAATTTATACAGAAAAAAAAAAAATCCTTTTTAAAAGTTAAAAAAAAAAATTGGTAGGAGCCTACTTTCATTATTGTTGTTGTTCTTGTTGTTGTTAGGTGCCGTCAAGTCAGCTCTGACTCATAGTGCCCCTATCTGCAACAGAATGAAACACTACCTGGTCATTTTATGCTTTAAAAAAAAAAAGTTCCTTAAAAGTTTTTTTTTGTTTTTTTTTTTTTAATATAAAGGAAAATGTCCACTAATTTTTCCTCAGTGTTCTGTGCTGTTCCACAGAGGAGGTGATTAGACAGTTTCAGAAGGAAAGCAAGTTCATTAAAATTTATTATTATTATTACTATTATTGTGATTTGGGTGAAAGTTTACAGAGCAAATTCACTTTCCATACAGCAGCTCACATGCACTTTGTCTCATGACATTACCTACAATTTCCCACAATGCAATAGCTCCCCTTCCATTTCCTCCCCATAGCTACCTCTTCCCTGTGTCCTTCCCTCCCTGCACTCCTG
>NW_006921619.1:3655026-3657099 GCF_000298275.1 Orycteropus afer afer
TATGTGCAAAAGGGTTCATCTTTGTTGTCTGTGCTTCCCATGCACCTCTCTATGTCTTCCTCTTCCTCAATGCCACTGTGTCGATCACTCACATTTGGTACATTGTCCTTTTCTTCACCCAAATCAATACTTGTCTCTACCTATCTAACAGTATTCGCTCCCCTCCCCTCATACCCATTGTAACCAACAAAGAAAATTTCCTTCCAAATATAAACCTTTCCTTGACTTTTTACAATAACAGACCAATACAATATTTGTCCTTCTGTGATTGACTTATTTCACTCAGTATAATGTACTCTAAGTTCAGCCATGTCATGTGGTGTTTTGCAGATTTTACAAGTTTTTAAGGAATTGCCATACTGCTTTCTGCAGTGTTGTATCATTTTACAGTCCTACTAGCAGTATGTGAGAGTCACAATTTCTCTGCATCCTCACCAGCATTTGTTATTTTCTGTCTTGTTGAACTTTGCTACTAGTGCTGTGGCAAGATAGTATCTCATTGTTGTTTTGATTTGCATCTCTCTAATGGCCAATGATCATGAGCATTTCTTCATGTGTTTGTCAGCCACCTGAATATCCTCTTTGGTGAAGTGTCTGTTCATGTCTTCTGCCCATTTTTAATTGGATTATTTGTATTTTTGTTGTTGAGGTGGTAGAGTTTTCTATAAATTCTAGAGATAAATCCCTTGTCAGATATGTCATTGCTGAATATTTTTTCCCAATCTGTAGGTTCTTTTATGACTCTTTTGGAGAAGTCTTTGGAAGCACGTAAAAATTTAATTTTTAGAAGGTGCCATTTGTCTAGTTTCTCTTCGGCTGTGCATTTTGGGTTATGCTTGATTGTCTATTTATGCCATATATTAAAAATTAAACACACTGCTGTTGAGTCAAATCTGACTCATAGCAACTGTTCCTTGGGCTTCCAAGGCAGTATCTCTATGGAAGTACATTGTCCACTCTTCCTTCTGAGGAGTGGCTGATTTGCCTGTAGTTTTTCCTTGAGAAACTTTATAACTCTAGATTTCACATTAAGTCTTTGACCCATTTGGAGTTAATTTTTGTATATGGTGTGAGGTACAGATCTTGTTTCATTTTTCTGCAAATGGATGTCCATTTTTGCCAGCACCATTTGTTAAACAGACACACTCTTCCCCCATTTCATGGATTTGGGCCCTTTGTCAAAGATCAGCTGACCATACATTGATGGATCTATCTCTGAGTTCTCAATTCTATTCCATTAGTCTATGTGTCTTTTGTGGTACCAATATCAGGCAGTTTTGACAACTGTGGCTGCATAGCAGATTTTAAGATCTGAGAGTGTGAGACCTCCTATTTTGTTCTTCTTCTTCAATAGTGCTTTGTTTATCTGAGGTCTCTTTCCTTTCTATATCAAGTTAGTGATTGTTTTTTTCCATATCCTTAAAGAATGTTGATGGGATCTGGATTGGGATTATATTGAATATATAGATTGTTTTGGGTAGAGTTGACTTTTTCACAATGCTCAATCTTTCTATCCATGAGCATGGTATGTTCTTCCATTTATGTAGATCTCTTATAGTTTCTTGAAATAGTCTTTTATAGTTTTCTTTGTACAGGTCTTTTGTGTCCCTGGTAAGATTTATTCCCAAGTTTGTTTGTTTGTTTAGTATCTATTGTAGATGGTATTGATTGCCTTATTTCTTTTTCAGCAATCTCTTTGCTAGTGTAGAGGAATCTGACTGACTGTTTGGATGTTGATCCTGCCATTATGCTAAATCTCCCAATTAGT
Source organism: Orycteropus afer afer (assembly GCF_000298275.1). NCBI lineage: Eukaryota > Metazoa > Chordata > Mammalia > Tubulidentata > Orycteropodidae > Orycteropus > Orycteropus afer. The sequence goes on from NW_006921619.1 coordinate 3,656,795, forward strand.
TCCTTAAGATATTTTTACTGAGTCTCTTGGGTTTTCTAGGTATAGGATCATATCATCAGCAAATAGGGATAGTTTTACTTTTTCCTTACCAATTTGGATGCCTTTGATTTCTCTTTCTTGTCTTATTGCCCTGGCTAGGACTTCCAGTACAATATTGAATAGAAGTGGTGATAGAGAGCATCCTTGTCTGGTTCCTGTTCACAAGGGGAATGGTTTCAGTCTCTCTCCATTTAGAATAATGTTGGCTGTTGGTTTTGCATAGATGCCCTTTATTATGTTGAGGAATGTCCCTTCTATTCCTATTT
>NW_006921619.1:3657912-3659775 GCF_000298275.1 Orycteropus afer afer
TTGGTTTTAAGTGTCGATTTTGCCTCTTTCTTCTTTTTTGATGTGTGCATTTATTGCCATAAATTGACCTCTGATCACTGCTTTTGTTGTATCCCAAAGATTTCGATATGTTATGGTTTTGCTTTAAGGAATTTTTTAAATTTCATTTTTTATTTCTTCTATTACTCAGTTGTTCTTAAAGAGAGTGTTGTCCCACGTGTTTGCTCTTTTTCCATTCATCTTCCTATTGGTGATTTCTAATTTGATAGCATTGTGATCTGAGTATTTCAATGTTTTTAAATTTATTAAAGCTTGCTTTATGGCCTAACATATAGTCTATCATGGAGAATGTTCTATGTACACTAGAAAATAATGTATATTGTGCCATTGTTGGGTGCAGTGCTCTGTAGATGTCTATAAGATCAAGTTGGTGGATTGTATCATTTAGCTCTTCTGCATCTTTGTTGAGTTTCTTTCCAGTTGTTCTTTCTTTCATTGAAAGTGGTGTATTAAAGTCTCCCATTATGACTGTGCAATCATTTATTTGCCTTTTCAATTCTGTTAAATCTGATTTATGTATTTTTGGGGCTCTTTCATTGGGTCCATAGATATTTATTATGGTTATATCTTCTTGTTTGATTGATCCTTTAATCATTATATGATATCTTTCCTTGTTTCTTATGGTGGTTTTTTTCTTAAAGTCAATTTTATCAGCAATTAGTATTGCCATTCCTGCTCTCTTACAGGTGCCATTTGCTTGATATATCTTTTTCCAACCTTTGATTTTTAGTCTGTATTTGTCTTTGTCTCTGAGGTGTGTCTCTTGTAGACAGTAAATTGATGGATTGTGTTTTCTTATCCAATCTGCAACTCTCCATCCCTTGAGTGATGTGTTTAATCCATTGACATTCAATGTAATTATTGACAAGTATTATTTGTTGCTGTAATTTTATCATGTGCTTTTTCATGGTGTTCCTGGTTTCTTTGTTCCATATAATTTTCTGTGCTGAGCTTTTTATGTTTATGAATCATTTTATTATTCCCTTTGTTGCTATTGTTTTAGTATTTGCTAAATATTTATGCTTGTCCTCTTTTTTATTGTGATGTGAAGATTTATCATTTTTCTTTAAGGTTATCCTGTGATTTATTATTTTCTCCCCGAGTTTAGAACAGTCCACTCTATCTTGCAACTCCCTTGACTCCTCAGCATTTAGAAGTTCTGTATCTACACTATTTTTTCCCTCTTTCTGGTTTGTAATTGTCCTCATTTGCCAATTGATGTCTCTGATTCCCTGTTTACAGCTTTGTAAGTTTATTTTACTTTGGACACTTCCATAGCTTTGTTGGTTTCTGGGTTATGTCATCTTGTATATTAATGGTTGGTAGTTGTTTGCTATTATCTGTCTGTTCAAATGACTCCCTTTATTATCTCTTGTAAGGTTGGTCTGGTTTTAACAAGTTCCCTAAATTTCTCTTCTCTGCAAATATCCTAATTTCACTATCATATTTGAGGGACAGTTTTTCTGGGTACATAAATCTTGGTTGGAAATTTTTCTCTTTCAGTGTTTTATATATACCATCTCATTGCCTTCATGCTTGCACAGTTTCTGCTGAAAAATCAGAACTTATTCTTATTTGTTGTTCTTTGTAGGTAACTCTTTGTTTTTCCCATGCTGCTTTCAAGATTCTTTCTTTGGCTTTAGTTTTGATGAGTTTGATGATGATACGTATTGGTGATTTTCTTTTGGGGTCTATCTTGTTTGGGGTTCAGTACTGAATGGATATATTCTCATCTTTCATCATACCAGGGAAGTTCTCTTCCAACAAATCTTAGACAATTTTCTCAGTGGTTTTGTTTTTCTCTTCCTGTTCTGGAATTCCAAT
>NW_006921619.1:3660012-3663318 GCF_000298275.1 Orycteropus afer afer
CTGAAAATTTAGTATTAATCTTCTGGATTTCTATGTGTAGACTTTGTAGCATTTCTAATTTTTCATTTATTTTGTCATTTTGTTCTTGTATTTTCTTCTGAATTTGTTCTAGGGTTTTGTCTGTGTTTTCCTTAATTTTGTCAGTGTTTTCCTTGATCTGTCACTCTATGCTTTGAAGATACCTATGTATAATTCTTGTGAATTCCTTATCAAGGAGTTCCAATGCTGCTTCCTCTTCAGGGATCTATTCTGGGTCTGTATCCTGCACCCTTGTTTCTACCACTTTATCTTGCCTCTTTGTGTGGACTGTGATGGTCTGTTGTCTCCAAGACATTGTGACATTATTGTATTTAGAGCTCTGTTAACTGTTTGTGAAGTGCAGTTAAGGGTTAGTCAGGCTTTTTGGTGATCATTTATCATTGGCCAGTTGGTGGAGAAAGAAGTGGTGGCCCTCAGTAAGTGAAGCTGTAGGAGGTGTGAGTATGGTTGCATCATATGGCCATGATTGGTGTCTCCCACTCAGTTAGCCAGAAACAATGATTGAAAAACCATCAAAAAAGTAAAAGTAAGCAGACAAAAAACACACTGCATAAACACACAGGAACAATCACCAGGAAAAAAAAAAAATCTGCAATATCTAGGGAGGGGGCAATAAGTGAAAAGAGGTAGAGTAGGAGAATAATGAAGAAAAATGTGGAAAAATACAAAAAAGAAAAACAAGGAATGGGGAGAACCATGAAAAAGAAAATAATGGGAACTGGGAACCGCGAAGAGAGAAAAAGCTGAAAACTAGAACCTGGGAAGGGAAGAATAAATAATAACAATAATAGGGACAAAAATAATAGTAATAATTTTAAAACAGACAAAAACAAACAAACCAAAGAAAAAAGAAAAAAATAATCTGGGCAGGGCAGGGCAGGGCACCCAGGCTCTGTCAGAGCACACAGACTGGGATGGAATTCCTGCCAGCCTAGAAGGTGGGTGGGAGTGAGAAATCACCACACCTCCATAAACTAAGAGGGTGTAGGGTATAAGCAATAAGGGGAATATCACACTTTTCCAGTCATTCATGTCCAGAATGTCCTTTCAGTCCCCAGCAAGTAGAGTCTATTCTTAGGTCCCTGGAATCTGAGAGAACACTGTTGCTTTAAATATCCAAAATGGATGAACAACTTGTAAACATTCAAAATGGCTGTGCCCTCTGGACAGCCAAAATTCTACAGCTCAGCCCATTTCTCTCTTTACTGCTCCCTCTTTTATTCACCAGCCACCAGTGCAGTCTTCTGTTCAGTCCCAGGGCTGATTTTTAGGTTAATTCTTAGGTCCTAACACCACTTGGCAATATCCAAGATGTTCCTGGCATCAGGATCACTGATAGACCACAGCTTAGTATGTCTCCTTTTTTGGAGGTTCTTCTACTAGTTTTCATGTAGGTTCTTCTACTAGTTGGAGTTTAGTCCACTTCTGTATCCTTCCTTTCAAAACTCAGTGCTTTAGGTTTATCTTCTGCATCTGTGTTAATTGGCTCCCCTTTTCTTTGTTGAAGAGGCTCTGTGTAGTTTGTCTGCCTATTCCACCATCTTACTGGAGCTCAAGTACATTAAAATTTATAATGGAAGTAGAACTTAATAAACTAATTTCTTATAACCACTATTATTATAGGACTAAAATATATCTAAAGTTAAAATTCACCTTCTATTTATCACTCTTTCTTTCACTCTTATAAAATAGGGGTACCTGAAGAGAAGTTAGTGAAAGGGGGGGGGGAGCAATAACAACAAAATCTATATATAGTCATTCACTACTGTTATGCTACTAGCTCCTTCCTTGAAGATCTGAAATTTCCACTGCAGTTAAAAGATGTTCCTGTCTTTTTTTATCATGCTTTGTAATCAGATAAGTAAAGGAGATCATAAGTGTCATGTCCCAGCCCTGGGGCAGTATCAGACTAAGCAAGAGCTGCTTTCTTTGCTCTAGCTTGCCATATACATTTTCACATCATGAGGTTCTTTATTGCTTGAAAAATTAACACAGGTGAATCCCCATAATTGGCCCTGACTGGCGGAACTTGGGAAAGATGCCAATTATACAATCTTCCTGATTATCCAGGGTTTACAGAGTACACATTGTCTCTAAGAGTCACATTTCATTTTCTGACATACTTTTAAAAAGTATACTACTAAGCAATAAAACTTCTCAGAGTATATTTATTAAGGAATCTTTGGTGCATTGAGTTGTTATGGTTCAGAATAAAAAATATCTCTGAAGGGCACATTAAGTAGGAATGGGAAATGTAAAACAAACACTGTCAGGGAAAGAGAAGACTTGAGTTCTGGTCCTCCCATTGTAAAACTGAAGGTGGTGGTGGTGGTGATGTTGACCAATTAGCTATATGCCCCCTTCCAGATCTAAGATTCTAAAAGATGTAAAGAATTTTTGCACAAATGTTCAGGTGTGTCTTTTTTCTATGGCTTTGTCATTAAATAATGTTGAATGGCTGAACTGAAACTCTGTTTCAGCATTTCTGGTGAATATTCCAGATAAATGTCATTGCCATTTATCAGGGAAAATACTATAGAAAGTTGCTGTTAGAGATTTTGTTACTTAGAGATTTTCTTTTGTTCAGATTGTTTCCTCAGATGGGTATGGGCTTCTCCTTAACTTTGGAGAGGGAAATGTTTAAGAATATGCCTTATAAATGTAAACATGTTGTTGTGGTTGTTGCTGTTGTTGTTGTTGTTATGTGCCATCGAATAAAACCCGACTCATAGCGACCCCTCCTTGGGTTTCCGAGGCAGTATCACTACAGAAGTAGATTGCCCCATCTTCCTTCCGAGGAGTGGCTGGTGGGTTTGAACCGCCAGACTTCTGGTTAGCAGTCAAGTGCTTTAGGCACTATTTATATCTCTCCAGCCTTTATTATTTAACCACTGTCACTATTCTGAAAATTTAATGTTGACATGTGTTTGGCTGCAACTGCTCCAGATATGACAATGTACTTAGTGCCCTATTCTCTGATGTTTCCCACAGGTTAGCTTCATTGGGATGAAAGTGTGCAGTAACAAGGAAGCTTTAAGTTTAGCAGTATTCCTTGAAACCACAGCTATCTTGAATGAGCTTTCAACTTCTTTGGCTACACAGTGTATTAGTGCAATGAAGTCAATCTATGTTATAATGATGTGTCAGACTTCCCCTATTCTCTTTTAACTGACTTTGATTAATAGTTTGCAGTTTCTAATTTCATTGCTTTCTGGTCAAATAACGTGTTCTGCTTTCTACAATTAGTTGAAGGATTTTTTTTTTTTT
>NW_006921619.1:3664382-3668951 GCF_000298275.1 Orycteropus afer afer
ACACACACACACACACATAATTTATTTGGTTGATCATTCTAAGGAGTGCACCTACCTGGTGTAAATGTTCACCTTATTTTCCTGTCTATTGTTTGGCTGGAAGCCATAGGAGTGAGTTCAATCCCAGGCATGAAGGATAACTAAGGACTTTAGTCTCAGGGGTTTCACCAGTCTCTATCAGACCAGTAAGCCTGGACTTTTTTTTTTTTTTATGATTTTGAGTTTTGTTCCACATTTTTCTCCCACTCTATCTAGGATCTCCTATTTTGATCCTTTTCCAGGTGGTTGCTGGTGGTAGCTTGGAACCATTTAGTTCTTCTGGTCTCAGGGTCATGCAAGCTGAGGTTTACATGGTCTACTGGTCCCTTGGACTAATTGTTTCCATGTATCTTTGCTCCAGATGAGGAAAGACCAATAGTTGCATCTTAGATAGCTGCTATACTATATATAATTGACAAGACAGTGCATTCATTATTTTTTGGATAGAATGTTTTATATCAAACATGTTAATGTTGTTGTTGTTAAGTGCCATCGAGTCATCTGCGACCCTATGCACAGCAGAATGAAACACCGCCTGGCCTTGAGCCAGCTCCACAATTCTTGCTACACTTGAGCTCATCGCCGCTGCTGCCATGTCAATCCACCTCATTGAGGGCCTTCCCTTCTTTTGTCAACCCTCCACCTTACCAAGCATGACATCCTTCTCCAGGGAACGGTCCCTTCTGACAACATGACCAAAGTAAGTGAGACGAAGTCTGGCCATTCTTCCCTCCAATGAGCATTCCGGCTGCACTTCCTCCAAGACAGACCTGTTAGCTCTTTTAGCAGTCCACAGTACTTTCAGCATTCTTTGCCAACACCACAGCTCAAAAGCATCAACTCTTCTTCGGTCTTCCTTATTCAATGTCCAGCTCTCACATGCATATGAGGTGATTGAAAATACCATGGCTTGTGTCAGGCACACCCTGGTCCTCAAGGAGCCATCTTTGCTCTTCAGCACTTGAAGAGGTCCTTTGCAGCCAATTTGCCCAGTGCTGTACATCATCTGATGTCCTGATTGCTGCTTCCATTGGCATTGATTGTAGAACTAAGCAATGTGAAGTCTTTGAAAACTTCAATCTTTTCTCCATTTATGGTAATGTTTCTTTTAAGTCCAGTTGTGAGGATTTTTGTTTTCTTTTTACTGAGATGTAATCCATACTGCAGACCGTATTCTTCAATCTTCATCAGTAAGTACTTCAAGTCATCCTCACTTTCAGCAAGCAAAGTTGTGTTGTCAGCATATCACAAGTTGTTAATGATTCTTCCTCCAATCCTGATGCCATGTTCTTCTTCATATAGTCCAGGTTCTCAGATCATTTGCTTAACCTACAGATTGAATAATTATGGTGAAAGGATACAACCCTGACGCACTCCCTTCTTGATTTTAAACCATGCATTGTTCCCTTTTTCTGTTTGAACAACAGCCTCCTGGTCTGTGTACAGGTTTCTCATGAGTACAACTAAGTGTTCTGGAATTCCTATTCTTCTCAATGTTATCCACTATTTGTTATGATCTACACAATCAAATGTTTTTGCATAGTCAATAAAACACAAGTAAACATCTTTCTGGTATTCCTTACTTTGAGCCAAGGTCCACCTGACATCAGCAATGATATCCCTCATTCCATGTTCTCTTCTGAATGCAGCCTGAACCTCTGGAAGTTCTCTGTCAATATACTGCTGCAACTGTTTTTTAATTATCTTCAGTAAGATTTTACTCACATGCAATATTAATGATATTGTTCAATAATTTCCACATTCTGTGGGATTACCTTTCTTTGGAATGGATACAAATATGGATCTCTTCCAGTCAGTTGGCCAGGTAGCTGTCTTCCAAATCTCTTGGCACAACCAAGTGAGTGTCTCCAGCGGGGCATTCGTATGTTGAAACATCTCAATGGGTATTCTGTCAATTCCTGGAGCCTTGTTCTTCACCAATTCCCTCAGCACAGCTTTGACCTCTTCCCTCAATATCATTGGTTCTTGAACATATGCCACCACCTGAAATGGATGAAGATTGACCAGTTCTTTTTGGTTTAGTGACTCTGTGTATTCCTTCTATCTTCTTTTGATGCTTCCTGAATCATTCAATATTTTGCCCACAGAATCTTTCAATATTGCAACTCGAGGCTTAATTTTTTTCCTCAGTTCTTTCAGTTTGAGAAATGCTAAGCACGTTCTTCCCTTTTGATTTTCTAACACCAAGTCTTTGCACATTTCATTATAGTAATTTGCTTTGTCTGCTCTAGCTGCTTTTTGAAATCTTCTGTTCAGCTCTTTTTTCTTGTCATTTCTTCCATTTGCTGTAGCTACTCTTTGCTCTTAAGGGCAAGTTTCAGAGGCTCTTCTGACATCCATTTTTGTCTTTTCTTTCTTTCTTGTATTTTTAATGACTTCTTGCTTTTTTCATGGATGATGCTCTTGATGTCATCCCACAATTATTCTGGTTTTCGGCCATTGGCGTTCAATGTATCAAATCTATTCTTTAGATGGCCTCTAAATTCAGGAGGGATATATTCAAGATCATATTTTGGCTCTTGTGAAGTTGTTTTAATTGTCTTCAACTTCAAGTTGAACTTGCATATGAGCAGTTGATCGTCTGTTCCACAATCAGCTCCTGGCCTTGTTTTGGCTGAAGATATTGAGCTTTTCCATCACCTCTTGCCCAGATGTAGTCAATCTGATTCCTGTGTACTCTGTCTGGTGAGCTCCACATGTACAGCCACCATCTGTGTTGTTGAAAAAAGGTATTTGCAATGAATAAGTCATTGGTTTTGCAAAATTCTATCATGCGATCTCCAGTGTTATTTCACTTTCCAAGGCCAAATTTTCCAATTACTGGTGATTCTTCTTTGTTTTCAACTTTTCATTCCAATCACCAGTGATAAGCAACACATCTTGAGTGCATGTTCAGTCAATTTCAGATCACAGAAGTTTATAAAAGTCTTCAATTTCCTCATCTTTTGCTTTGGTGGTTGGTGCATGAATTTGAATAATAGTCATATTAACAGGTCTTCTCTGTAGGCATATGGATATTATCCTATCACTGACAGCATTATACTTCAGGAAAGATCTTGAAACATCTTTTGTGATGATGAATGCCATGCCATTCCTCTTCAATTTGTCATTCCCAGCATAGTAGATCATATGGTTGTCTGATTCATAATGGCACAAACCAGTCCATCTCAGTTCACTAATGCCTAGGATATCAATCTTTATGTGTTCCATTTCATTTTTGACAACTTCCAACTTTCCTAGATTCATACTTTGTACATTCTATGTTCCAATTGTTAATGGTTGTTTGCAGCTGTTTCTCCTCAATTTGAGTAATGCCACAACAGCACATGGAGGTCCTGAAAGGCTTACTTTATTCTTATCATTTAATTTGGTTCTACTCTAATGAGGCAGCTCTTTCCTAGTCCTATTTTGAGTGCCTTCCAACCCAAGGGGCTAGTCTTCTTTCACTGTGTCAGACAACATTTGCAAGTTATTCATAAAGTTGCCCAGTAATGTATCAGATAATGTTTCTCTGCTATTCATAAGGTTTTCCCCTGCCAATTTTTGACAAGTGGCTGGCCTCCTCCTTCTTCCTAGTCTGTCTCAGTCTGTAAGCTGCGTTGAAACCTGTGCACTGTGTGCAACTCTGCTGGCATATGAAATACCAGTGGCACAGCCTCAAGCCTCACAGCAACGTACAAGCCTCACAGGATGACAAACTGACAGACAAGTTTGTCTCCCTTAGCTGTTGGAAACCTCTATACCCTCCTCTTAACCTATTTCCTATCTGAAACCTGCCACCCTGTGGTCCCCAGCTATTCCTGGTCCCTCCCTTTCCTGGCTCTAGGGATCTTGGGGCCTAGCCTTTCCTACTGCCCCTTTTTACCTGGATATCCTGCCACTCTTGAGGTCCCCAAGACTGCTCTTGGCCCCTCCCTTTCCTGGCTGTAAGGGTTAACAGTATTACATAAAACTAGATCTTTTATTATTTTTGTCTAATCTGCTATTTCCTAAAGAGCAGTGGATATGGTTGATTTGGGTTGATTTATATACTCTGCAGCTATGTTATTAAGGACATAATGTTCACAAGCATTATATCTTCTTGTGAATTTTTTCCTTTTCTCAATATGAATTGCCTCTTTTCACCCTTTAAAAAGATTTCTTGGATAATATTTGTCTGCAATTAATTTAGCAATACTTACTTTCTTTTTGTTAGCATTAACCTAGTGTGATAGTTGGAGTTGTGTGTCAACTTGGCTGAACCACAATTCTGAGTGGTTTAAGCAGTTGTGATCTGGGTTATTCCTGTGATGAGATTAGATGTATATGTTTTGAACAGCTAAACTCTTGAAAGGGAGTTTCCCTAGGGGTGTGGTCTGCTTCCTATATATTTATGGACATCCTGGGAAAAAGACATTCTTCTGTGGATTGGGATCCTGTTGTGCTGCCTACAACTGTCCATGAGCAAACAATCCACCATTCGGCCTGGAGATCTTGGATTCATCATTCATTGGAGTCAACAGCTGGTAT
>NW_006921619.1:3669366-3682150 GCF_000298275.1 Orycteropus afer afer
AACCTTCCTTCCAAGGAGTGGCTGGTGGGTTTGAACAGCCAGCCTTCTGGTTAGCAGTCAAGTGCCTTAGGCACTATGCTACCAGAGCTCCTAGATAGAATAAAGTCAGAATTTTTTTCACCCAAAATAAGAGAGTCTTTTAGTAGAAATAGATTTGCTATATATATCAGGACTATTAAAATAATTAAAAATTAAATATAGATTTACTTATATAGTTGGCCTTCTTCCTGATATCATCATTTAAATCTGCTCACCTTGCTTTGTTCTGATTGTATTTTTGTCCATATTCTCCATTTATTGTATTGAATGCTGGAATGGAATTATTGTATTATTTTTTCTATTGGTCTTCCTACATGGTTTGAAAGTTTTATATTCTATTTAAATTTTTCTAGTTTTTACCCTTTTATTTCTAAGTCATAGATTCAGTGTATATTTTTCTTCCAGTAATATACTAAGAAATGAGATCCTATAACATAACTTAATGATGTTATTCAGCTTATCTATTGAGTTAAGGATTTGGACATCAATTTTGAAAATTTTTATTTTTTGAATGGCAATACACAAACAGAAAAAGAAAAATTCAAAAGGTACAGATAGGAATACAGTAAAAAGTTAAGTATCTGTCCAGTTTCTCCCCCAGGCTTCTAGTTCTCCTCACCAGAGACAATTGCTGTTGCTAACTGATTTGGTATCACAGAGATACTTTGTACATGTATAGCCTTATGTGGTGTTAACTTTGTGTCAACTTGGCTAGGCCTGGTTGAGTGGCTGGGCAGCTGGATGTATTCCCCATGATGAGACTGATAATCAACTCCATGGTGGAATCTGCTGCGAGCAGCTGAGTAGCTGCCTTTGAGTATGTGGTCTGCTTCCTGTATATAAGAAACAGCTTTGGGAATGGTCTCTAGCTTATGGCATGCTTGAACCCTGCATGTAGCCATGTCATTGTTCAGCAACCTGCCACACTCTGCCAATCTTGAGACTTTCAATGGACTTGAATTAATGGCCTGCTGTATGGTTGGGTCACATCAGGGCTGTGCCTTTTTACTTGTCAACCTTGGGATTGGCAGCCTCAGCAGCCAGCAGCTGTCTGAGTGAAGAAAAGCCTCTAGCTCAGTGGGCCAGGAGCAGGAGGCAGAGCTAAAGTCCAAGGCTGAGGGGCTTTCATCCAGTCCCTAGAGTCTGGCACTTTGAACTCGGACTTAAAGCCTCCAAACTATGAGAGAATTAGCTCCTGTTTGTTAAGCCATCCCATTTGTGGTATATTCCTGTCAGAGTGGCACTGTTGTTGTTGTTGTTGTTAAGTGCCGTCAAGTCGTTTCCGACTCATAGCGACCCCATGCACAGCAGAACGAAACACTGCCCGATCCCGCACCAGCCCCACAATCCCTGCTATACTCGAGCCCATCATCGCAGCCACTGTATCAATCCATCTCGTTGAAGGCCTCCCCCTCTTTCGTCGACCCTCCACCCTACCAAGCATGACATCCTTCTCCAGGGAATGGTCCCTTCTTACAACATGACCAAAATAGGTGAGACGAAGTCTGGCCATTCTTGCTTCCAAGGAGCATTCTGGCTGCACTTCCTCCAGGACAGATCTGTTAGTTCTTTTAGCAGTCCACGGTACTTTCAGCATTCTTCGCCAGCACCACAACTCAAAAGCATCAACTCTTCTTCGGTCTTCCCTATTCATTGTCCAGCTCTCACATGCATGAGGTGCTTGAAAATACCATGGCTTGTGTCAGGCGCACCTTAGTCCTCAAGGAGATATCCTTGCTCCTCAGCACTTGAAACAGTTCCTTCGCAGTTGACTTTCCCAATGCTACACGACGTCTAATGTCCTGACTGCTGCTTCTGTTGGCATCGATTGTAGAACCAAGCAATGTGAATTCCTTGACAACCTCAATCTTCTCTCCATTGATTGTGATGCTGCTCATTGGTCCAGTTGTGAGGATTTTTGTTTTCTTTATGTTGAGATGTAATCCATACTGCAGACTGTATTCTTCAACCTTCATCAGTAGGTGCCTTAAGTCATCCTCACTTTCAGCAAGCAGAGTTGTATCGTCTGCATATCTCAGGTTGTTAATGATTCTTCCTCCAATCCTGATACCACGTTCTTCTTCATATAGTCCAGCTTCTCGGATTATTTGCTCAGCATATAGATTGAATAAGTGTGGAGAAAGAATACAACCCTGACGCACTCCCTTCTTGATTTTAAACCATGTAGTGTCCCCTTGTTCTGTTCGAACGACAGCCTCCTGGTCAAGGTACAGATTCCTCATGAGTACAATCAAGTGCTCAGGAATTCCCATTCTTCTCAATGTTATCCATAATTTGTCATGATCCACACAATCAAATGCCTTTGCATAGTCAATAAAACACAAGTAAACATCTTTCTGGTATTCTTTGCCTTGAGCCAAGATCCATCTGACAACAGCTATGATATCCCTTGTTCCACGTCCTCTTCTGAATCCGGCTTGAACCTCTGGAAGTTCTCTGTCAATATACTGTGGCACTAGATAACCAGAACATCTTTGTTCCAGAGTCAAGCCTAAAATAAACCCAATGGTATCCTACTTTATACATTGTTCTGTGTTTTATGTTATGTTTATTAATTTTGCTTTTGTTTTTACTTAATAATATATCTTGGGCATCTTTCAGTATAAATACATATGAAGCTACTTCATTTTATAAGGTTTTTTTTGTTGTTCTTTTAAAATTGTTTGAAGAGATTATATATTGAGAAGGAGAATAATACATTCATATGTTACTTTTTTTCTTTTTGATTAAGTCATTCAGTGAAAATTCTCTGGCACTCATTCCACCTTCGCCCAGTTTCCAGCACCACTCTCCAAACCAGGAAATCAATATTGTTATTTTCTTGCATTGTTCCAGAGTTTCTCTGCACTTATAGGCAAATAAAAATGGATGTATTTTTCCCCACTTTACTTAGGAAAGATACAATAATAAATACTTACTTTTTCACTTAATAAAACCAAAAACCAAATTCACTGCCATCAAGTCATTTTTCCAACTCATAGCAACCTCTCCTTGGGTTTCCAAGGTGATATCTCTACAGAAGTAGACTGCCCAGTCTTCCTTCCGAGGAATGGCTAGTGGGTTTGAACTACCAGCCCTTTGATTAGCAGTCAAATGCCTTAGGCATTACACCACCAGAGCTCCTAGTATATCCTAACAGACCCTTAGACCTTCTACATTTTTTTTTTTTTTTTTACAATGGAATGGTTTCTATCATTTGAATGCACCATACCTTACTCTGTCTACTATTAATGGACATTTGGTTTATTTCTAACTTATTTCAATTAAAAGCAATACTGCAAAAAACAGCCTTGTTCAGATATTATTTCACTTACTTTTCAAGTATATCTGTTCAAGTACATCACTTATGTGCAAGAATGCTTATAGGACAAATTCCCAAAAGTAGAATTGTGCCAGTCTTATTAATAATGCATGGTTTGCCCATGTATGGATATACTATGCTTTATTTAAATGCTTCCTTTTTACAGATTGTTTGGTTGATTCCAACATGGTACTATTTTGTTTTTAAATGCAATTAACCTTTATGTAGACACAAATAAAATTTCATTTATGTGCATGCATTTCTGTAGGTTAAATTTTGAGAGGTGTAATTGCTGGATCAAGGACATACTATAACTCAATATGTCCTGCCTAATTCTCCTAACTGCTCCTTATATAGAGTGTAGTGGTCATACTCTTAATCAGCAATGGATGAAAGTTTATTTTATCATGTTCGCATCAACTTATATAGCATTGGAAAATCCCTAATCTTATTGGTGAATGTTGAAATAATTGTAATTTTAGTATATATTTTTCTTACTATAAAGGGAATTGAATGTGTTTTCCAATATTTAAGAACTTTTCACATTATCTTATCCTTGCCCATTTTCCTGTTATATTGTTGGTCTTTTAATTGATTTATAAGAGTGTTCATATATTAAGTAAATTAGCCTTTTGTAATAAATGTTTAGTCTCCAAAATCTCTAGTTTATTTTTGATGAATCTCTTAGAATTCCTTGAGGATATTAATTCTACTTATTATAAATTCTTCTTCTATTTGCTCTATCACTCTTTCAAGTGTTACTTTTTCTATTTATTAGGTTTGTTTTCCCTCAAATATTTAGGAAACATCCAAGAATGTGGACTTATTTTGGAATATTTCTATATACCTGCTCCCTGTGTTTACTATAAATCAGCCTCCGTGATTGTGCGGGAAAGGCAAGCTGTACTGCCAAGAGCCCACTGGTATCTTATCTTTTGAGTGTGAAGGCTCCCCAGCCTTCCTAGGGGAAAGGGAAGTAAACTGTCTGGGGCAACACCCTACTTTCTAGTCTCTTTGTTTATCCTGTAGGCCAACTCAGTTACTGCCCTTGATCAGCATGTTGTTGTTGTTGTTATGTGCTGTTTAGTCGGACCCAACTCATAGCGACCCCTCCTTGGGTTTCCAAGGCAGTATCACTACAGAAGTAGATTGCTCCATCTTCCTTCTGAGGAGTGGCCAGTAGGTTTGAACGGCCAGCCTTCTGGTTAGCAGTCAAGTGCCTTAGGCACTACACTACCAGAGCTCCTAGGAAGGGAAAATAAATGGGGAGGGATCGCCCTGTAGCAATAGCTGGGGCTGTCAATTATGTTCTTTGCTGTATGACTAGAGACCTTGCGTTATCCTTCTAACCACTTACTCTGAGGTTGGGCTTCCCAGAACTGTGCCTAACTTGATATGAACTCTTACCAGTGCATGTTTTGGGCCATATTTTTCACAGGTTATTTCTCCCATAGGTTTTGTTTTATATAATATTAGGGATTCCTCAAAATTTCTGGTTTCCTATTAGCACTTTGCTTGATTCTTGGCATGATTATTTATGTATAACTTTAAAATACTTTTTCTGTACTTTTGTGCCAATTTTAGAAGCAAAAGAATTATGTTCTCAGGATATGATTTTTGTCTAATCAACCCAAATGTCTTTGAAACCCCAAAAGGTAGGAATAGTACCTACCTTTCCAACTGGACAGCTTTACTCACTTGGGCTTCTTAAATTCAGGGAGATAGAATATATAATTTTGTGCTGTGCTTAGCATAATGTCTTGTTCATAAAAGGAATCCAATAAATGTGCAACATGATGACAGGAAGGAAAAAAGAAAAGACTTTTAAAAATTATTTCTATTAGGATCAATTCAACATATGTTTATTGACTATATTGCTATGTGCCAGGCGCTGCTAGGTACAAGTGCTATAGAAATAAATAAGACATTCTCCTTGCCTATGGATATGGGAAAGGGTAAGTAGAGAAACTTGCTCTTCAATACAGAGTAGCTAAACCAAAAGGAAGAAATGATTAAATGATTAAGCATGATTTCTAGGAGTTATATCCTAAGAAAACAACCTAATAGAAATACATTGTATTTCTTGTATTAGAAATACAATGTATTTCTATTAGGTTGTTTTATTGTATTAGAATTGTATTTCTCATATTATGAAGACTAAGATGTGCCTAACTCAAGCCATGGTACTATCAACCACCTCATATGCAAGTGAAAGCTGGACAATGAATAAAGAAGACTGAAGAAGATTTGATGCCATTAAATTGTGGTGTTAGCAAAGAATACTGAAAATACAATGGGCTGCAAGAAGAACAAACAAATCTGTCCTGGAGGAAGTGCTACTGGAATTTTCCTTAGAAGAATTACCAGACTTCATATCACCTACTTTGGTCATGTTGTCAGTCGGGACCATTCCCTGGAGAAGGCTATCATGCTTGGTAAAGTAGAGGGTCAGCAAAAAAGGGGAAGGCCCTCAATGAGATGAACTGACACAGCATCTGCTACGATGGGCTCAAACAGCAACAATTGTGAGGATGGCACAAGACTAGGCAGTGTTTCATTCTGTGTACATAGGTTCACTGTGAGTTAGAATTGACTCAAAGGCACCTAACAACAACGACATAGGCCCTTCCAAATACTGTGAAGCATAGAGGTGGAGTGGCATTACAGAGTCATCCAGGAGGTGGCCATTTCTTTGTAAATGGTGTGAGATAAGAACAGACACACACCATATGTAGTGATTAAGAGAACCAGCACTGAATATAAATGCCACAGAGAGTATGATCAAGTTGCCTTGCCTTTTTTATGCCTCAGCCTTCTCATATATCACCTATGGATAATAATGGTAATTAGCTCTTATGACTGTGGTGAGGATTAAACAAGATCATCTACTTAAAACCCAGTATAGTTCCTGGCACAGGGCAAATACTGCATACTGTTCTCTTCTTATTAACTTCTTCCTCCTACCTACCTGCAATGCCTTGAAGTGTGGTCTGAGGATCATTGAAGGTCCTGAAGCCACTCGGGATCCATAAGGTCAACGTAAATTTCATATAAATACTATTTTCAGAATAATACTAATTTCACAGTGATAATAAATATATTATTTACTCTCATTTTCTCATGAGTATGCTGTGGCGTTTCTGGAGGTTACATGGTATCTATTGTGATATCACAGTAGATTAAATGCAAAAGTAGATGTGAGAATTCAGCTATATTCTATTAAGTCAGACTTTAAAGTTATTGTTGTTGATAAGTGCCATCGAGTTGATCTGACTCATAGACACTCTCTGTACAACAGAATGAAACACTGCCCAATCCTGCACTATCCTCACAATTGTGGCCATGCTTGAGTCTATTGTCACAGCCACTGTATTACTAATCTATCCCATTGATGGTCTTCCCCTTTTTCTCTGACCATCTTCTTTACCAAGCATGATATCCTTCTTCAGAGTTTGGTCTCTTCTGACAACATGACCAAAGTATGAGAGATGAAGGCTGGCCATTATCACTACAAAGGAGCATTCTTCTTGTACTTTCTTCCAGACAGATTTGTTCATATTTCTAATGGTACATTCAATATTCTTCACCAACACCACAATTCAATTGCATCAATTTTTCTTTGATCTTCCTTGATCATTGTCCAGCTTTCATGTGCATTATGAAGCTGTTGAAAATACCATGGCTTGGGTCAAGTGCTCCTTAATGTGCAAAGTGACATCTTTGTTCTTTAACAATTTTGCAGCATATTTGCCCAATGCAATGCATTCTTTGATTTCTCAAATGTTGCTTCCATTGCCATTGATTGTGGATCCAAGTAACATGAAATCCTTGACATCGATCTTTTCTCCATTTATCATGATGCTGCTTATTAGTCAAGTTGTGAGGATTTTTGTTTTCTTTCTGCTGAGGTGTAATCCGTACTGAGGACTGTAGTCTTTGGTCTTCATTAGTAAGTGCTTCAAGTCCTCTTTGCTTCAGCAAACAAGGTTGTTTCATTGGCATATCACAGGTTGGTAATGAGTCTTTCTCCAATCCTGATGCCATGTTCTTCTTGTAGTCCAGCTTCTCAGATTATTTGCTCAATAATACAGACTGAGTAAGTATGATGAAAGGATACAACCCTGATGCACACCTTTTTTTATTTAAAATCATGCAGTATCCCCTTGTTCTATTTGAACTACTACCATTGGTCTATGCACAGGTTCCTCATGAGCACAATTAAGTGTTCTGGAATTCCTGTTCTTCCAAATGTTATTCATAAAGTGTTATGATCCACAAAGTCAAATGCCCTGGCATAGTCAATTAAACAAAAATAATCGTATTTCTTGTATTCATTACGTTCAGCCAAGATCCATCTGACATCAGCAATGTTATCCCACATTCCCCATCCTTTTCTGAATTTGTCTTGAATTTCTGGCAGTTCCTTATCAATATACCACTGCAAATATTTTTGAACTGTCTTCAGCAAAACTTACTTGTGTACGATATTAATGATATTGTTTGATAATTTCCACATTCAGTTGGATCACCTTTCTTTGAAATAGGCACAAATATCAATCTCTTCACATTGGTTGGCCAGAGAGCTGTCTTCCAAATTTCCTGGTATAAGTGAGTAAGCACAATCTGCACTGCATCCATCTGTTGAAACATCTCAGTGAGAATTATACCACCAATGTGGATGCCATGAGCAAACAGGAGTTTATTCTCTCACAATTTGGAGGCTTTAAGTCCAAGTTGAAAGTGCCAGGCTCTAGGGGCTGGGTGAAAGCCCCTCGACCTTGGGCTTCAACTCTGCCTCTTGCTCCTGGCCCACTGGAGCTAGAGGCTTTTCTTCACTCAGGCAGCAAATGGCTGCTGAGGCTAACAAACCCCAGGTCAACAAATAAAATGGCACAGTCCTGACGGATGTTACCAAACCACACGACATGCCATTAATTCAAGTCCATTGAAAGTCCCAAGGTTAGCAGAGCATGGCAGGCTGCTGAACAATGACATGGCTACATGCAGGGTTCAAGCGTGCCATAAACTAGAGACCATTCCCAAAGCTGTTTCTTATATACAAGAAGCAGACCACATACCCAAAGGCAGCTACTTAGCTGCTCCCAGTAGATTCCACCATGAAGTTAATTACCATTCTCATCATGGGGAATACTACATCCAGCTGCCTATCCACTCAACCGGGCCCAGCCAAGTTGACACACAAAAGTAACCACCACAATGGATATTCCATCAATTCCTAGACCTTTGTTTTTGCCGATTCTTTCAGTGCAGCTTGGATGACCTCCTTCAGTAACATTGGTTCTTGGTCATAAGCTTCCTCCTGAAATGGTTGAATGCCAACCCATTCTTTTTGGCACAGTTACTCTGTGTATTACTTCCATCTTCTTTTAATGCTTCCTGCATCACTCAATATTGTGCCTATGGGATACATCAATATTGCAATTCAAGGATTTAATTTTTTCTTCAGTTCTATTGGCTTGAGAAATGCTGATCTTGTTCTTCCCCTTGGATTTTCCAACTCCAACTCTTTGCACATATCATTTTAATATTTTGCTTTGTCCTTTCAAGCTGTCCTTTGAAATCTACTGTTCAGATCTTTTACGTCACCATTTCTTCCATTGGTTTAAACTACTCTCCATTCAAGAGCAAGTTTCAGTCTCTTTAGACATCCACTTTAGTCTTTTCTTTTCTTGCATATCTTTTTAATGACTTTTTGCTTTCTTCATGTATAATGTTCTTGATGTCATCTCAGAACTCATCAGGTCTTCAGTCATTGGTGTTTAATGGATCAAATCTATTCTTCAAATGGTCTCTAAATTGAGGTGGTACATAATCAAGGTCGTATTTTGGTTCTTGTGAACTAATTTTAGTTTTCTTCAGCTTCAACTTAAACTTGCATATGAGCAGTTGATGATCTGTTCCACAGTCATGATACTCTAATTTTTGCCATTGTATTTTTCTACAGATGTGTTGAATTTGTTCCCATGTATTCTGTCTGGTGAGGTCTACATATATGATGCATTAAAAAGGTATTTGCAATGAATAAGTCATTGGTCTCACAAAATACTCTTATGCAATCTCAGGAGTCATTTCTATCCCTAAGGCCATGTTTTCCAACTACAAATGCTTTTTCTTTGTTTACAACATTCATATTTCAATCACTGATAATTAACAATACATTTTGATTGCATGTTTAGTCAATTTCAGACTGCAGAAGTTGGTAAAAATCATCCATTTCTTCAATATTGGCTTTAGTGCTGCTGTTATTAGGTGTTATTGAGTTGGATCTGACTCATAGTGATCCTATGTGAAGCAAAACGAAACAGTGCCTGGTCCTGTGCCAACCTCACAATCCTGGTTATACCTGAGCCCATTGTTGAAGCCACTGTTTCAATACACCTCATTGAGAGCCTTCCCCTTTCTCACTAACCTTCTACTTTACCAAGCATGATATCCTTTTCCAGGGAATGGTCTCTTCTAACAGCATAACCAAAGTAGGTGAGATGAAGGCTGGTCATTCTCACTTCCAAGGAGCATTCCAACTGCACTTCTTCTAGGACACATTTGTTAGTTTTTTCTGGCAGTCCATGATACTTTCAGTATTCTTCACCAACTCAACTAAAAACCTTCAAGTCTCCTTCCTTCTTCCTTACTCATTGCCCAGCTTTCACATGCATATGAGGCTATTAAAAACACCACGGCTTGGGTTAGGGGCACCTTAGTCTCCAAAGAGACACCTTTGCTCTTCAGCACTTTAAAGAAAAAAATTTTTGGAGCAAATTTGCCCACTACAACATGATGTGTAATTTCTTAACTGCTGCTTCCATCAGGGTTGATTGTGGAATCAAGTAATATGAAATCTTTGACACTTTCAATCTTTTCTCTATTTATCATAGTGCTGCTTATTGGTCCAGTTGTAAGAATTTTCCTTTTCTTTATGATGAGATGGAATCCATAGTGCAGGCTGTAGTCTTGAATCTTCATCGGTAAGTGCTTCAAGTCATTTTCACTTTCAGCAAACAAAGTCGTGTCATCTGCATTTTGCAGGTTGTTAACGAGTCTTCCTCCAATCCTGATGCCACATTCTTCTTCATATAGTCCAGTTTCTCAGATTATTTGCTCAGCATATAGATTGAATAAGTGTGGGGAAAGGATACAATCTTGACACACTCCCTTCATGATTTTAAACCATGCAGCATCTCCTTGTTCTTTTTGAATGATTGCCTCCTTGTCTATATACAGTTACCTCACCAACACAATTAGATGTTGTGGAATTTCCATTGTTCTCAATATTATGCATAATTTGTTATAATCCACACAGTTGAATGTGTTTGCAAGTCAATAAAATACAATAAAACATCTTTCTGGTATTCTTTGCTTTATGCCAAGATGTATCTGATATCAGCAATGATATCCCTCGTTCCACGTCCTCTTCTGAATCCAGCTTGCATTTCTGGAAGTTCCCTGTCAATATACTGCTGTAACCATTTTTTAATTATCTTAAGCAAGACCTTACTTGCATATGATATTAATGATATTGTTCAATATTTCCACATTCTGTTGGATCACCTTTGTGATAGAAATGATGCCAGAGATCATATGATAGAATTTTGCAAGACTGATGACTTATTCTTTGCAAAACCCTTTTTTCAACAACATAAATGGTGGCTATACACATGAATCCAAATATGGATCTCTTCCAGTAAGTTAGGTAACTGTCTTACAAATTTCTTGGCATAGATGAGTAAGTACCTCCAGAGCAGCATCTGTTTGTTGAAACATTTCAATGGGTATTCCATCAATTCCTGGAGCTTTGTTTTTCACCAATTCCTTTAGTGCAGCTTCAACTTCTTCCTTCAGTACCATTGATTCTTGATCATATGCTACTTCCTAAAATAGATTAACATTGACCAATTGTTTTTTGGTACAGTGGCTCTGTTTATTCCTTCTCTCTTCTTTGGATGCTTCCTGAATCATTCAATATTTTGCCCACAGAATCTTTCAATGTTACAACTTTACACTTGAATTTTTTCTTCAGTTCTTTCTGCTTGAAAAATGCCAAGCACATTCTTACCTTTTGGTTCTCTGACACCAGGTCTTTGCACATTTCATTATAATAATTCACTTTGTCTTCTCAAGTTGTTCTTTGAAATCTTCTGCTCAGCTTTTTTATTTTGTCATTACTTCCATTTTCTTTAGCTACTCTCTGTTCAGAGTCAGCTGCAGGGACCCAGGTGAGGAGAAGGAACCCAGGCCATGCCACACTAGCAGTGAGACAGAAAAGCAGGGAGAAGACAGAAAAGGCAAAGGGGGCCAGAAAAGATCGAGGAGTCAGCCACAGGGATCCAGGTAAGGGTGGTTGGAGAGGTTTCCGACAGCTATGGCAGACAAACTTGTCTGTTGGTTTGTCCTACTGTGGTGATGTGTTGCTGTGAGTCTTGAAGCTGTGCCACTGGTGTTTCAAACCCAGTGGGATGCACAGGTATCAGCCCGGTTTGCAAACTGAGACAAACTAGGAAGAAGGAAGATGCCATCCACTTCTCAAAGAATTCGCCAGGGAAAACCTTATGAATAGCAGAGAAACACTGTGTGATACATTACTGCACAACTTTATAAATAGTCCATAAACATTGTCCAATACAGAGGAGGAAGATGAGTCACTTAGCTTAGAAAGCTCTGAAAGTAGGACTGGGCAATAGCTGCATTATCAGAGTAAAATCAGCTTACTCATATGGATAAGGTAAAGCTTTTGAGACCTCCATTTGCTGATGTGACACCACTCAAATTGAGGAGAAACAGTACAAACAGCCATTAATAATTGGAACATGGACTGTATGAAGTATGAATCTAGGAAAATTGGAAGTTACCATCTAACTCCAGATCTTTGCGCATTTCATTATAATAATTCACTTTATCTTCTTGAGTTGTTCTTTGAAATCTTCTGTTCAGCTCTTTTATCTTCTAATTTCTTCCATTTGCTTTAGCTACTCTCTGTTCAGAGTCAGCCGCAGGGACCCAGGTGAAGGGAGGGAACCCAGGCCATACCCCTCAAGAATCCACTGCTCATGTGCAAGTTCAACTTGAAGTTAAAGACAATTAAAACAAGTCCACAAGAGCCAAAATATGATCTAGAATATATCCCTCCTGGATTTAGAGACCATCTAAAGAATAGATTTGTTGCATTGAACACCAGTGACCAAAAACCAGAAGACTTGTGGGATGACGTTAAGAGCATCATCCGTGAAGAAAGCAAGAGGTCACTAGAAAGAAAACAAAAGAAGAGAAGACCAAAATGGATGACAGAAGACACTCTGAAACTTGCCCTTGAGCGGAGAGCAGCTAAAGCAAATGGAAGAAATGACAAGATAAAAGAGCTGAACAGAAGATTTCAAAGAGCAGCTTGAGAAGACAAAGCCAATTACT
>NW_006921619.1:3683170-3683979 GCF_000298275.1 Orycteropus afer afer
TCTGCAGTATGGATTACATCTCAATATGAAGAAAACAAAAATCCTCACAACTGGACCAATAAGCAGCATCACGATAAATGGAGAAAAGATTGAGGCTGTTAAAGAATTCATGTTGCTTGGTTCTACAATTGAGGTCAATGGAAGCAGCAGTCAAGACATTAGACAACATGTAGCACTGGGCAGGTCGGCTGTGAAGGAACTCTTTCAAGTGCTGAGGAGCAAGGATGTCTCCTTGAGGACCAAGGTGCTCCTGAAACAGGCCATGATATTTCCAATCACCTCATATGCATGTGAGAGCTAGATAATGAATAAGGAAGACCAAAGAAGAGTTGATGCTTTTGAGTTGTGGTGCTGGCAAAGAATGCTGAAAGTACCATGCTAAAAGAACTAACAGATTTGTCCTGGAGGAAGTGCAGCCAAGATGCTCCTTGGAAGCACAAATGGCCAGACTTTATCTCACCTACTTTGGTCATGTTGTCAGAGGGAACCATTTCCTGGTGAAGGATGTCATGCTTGGTAAGGTGGAGAGTCGATGAAAGAGGGAAAGGCCTTAGACAAGATGGATTGACATGGTGGCTGTGGCAATGGGCTCAAGTATAGCAAAGATCATGGAGCTGGCATGGGATTGGGCAGTGTTTCATTCTGCTGTGCATGGGGTTGCTATGAGTCGGAAACAACTCAACGGCATAGGTGCACAACAACTCTCCATTCAAGAGCAAGTTTCAGAGTGTCTTCTGGCATACATTTTGGTGTTTTCTTCCTTTCCTATCTTTTTAATGACCTTTTGCTTTATTCATGCATGATGTTCT
>NW_006921619.1:3686124-3705612 GCF_000298275.1 Orycteropus afer afer
ACTGTATCACACAATGTTTCAGGGCTTTTCATAAAGTTTTCCAGTAATATATCAGACAGTGTTTCACTGTTATTCATAAGGTTTTCACTGGCCAGTTCTTTGAGAACTAAATGGCTCCTTCTGAGTCTGTCTCAGTCTGGAAGCTCCACTTGAGTGGTTGGTGCATAAATCTGAATAATCATCATATTAACTGGTTTTACTTGTAGGTATATAGATATTATCCTATCATGTACAGCATTGCACTTCAGGATAGATCATGATATTTTCCTTTTGACCACGATTGTGATGCAATTCTTCTTTAATTTGTCAACTGCTGCCTAATAGACAATATGATATGACATGTGACATGTGACATATGTCACAAGACAATATGACTGAGTAGACTTTCCCATAGTGTTTCCAAGGCTATAAATCATTAAGGAAGCATACAGCCTTATCTTTCTCCAGACAGGATCAAACCATGATATTTTCAGTTAACAGTCAAGTGCTTTAAACACTGGGACACTAGCACTTCTCACTCAGTATGGCTATTACTAATATTTTGGTATATATACCTCTCGTGTTTAGTCCACACACATATCCATATATTGTTTTTATTGTTGTTAGATTCCATTGACTTGGTTCCAATTCATAAATCTATACACAGCAGAATGAAAGACTGCGTGGTCCATATACAGATAATTAAATGGAGGTGATTTGAAACTCAGTTTTTTTTTTAATTTAAAATATATCATAATATCTATCCATGTTATTCCACCACTCATCTGTCAGTTTGTCATATTATGGTGGATTGCATATTACTGTGAAGTTGGAAGCAATGCCATCATTATTTCAAATGTCATCAGGGTCACCCATGATGGAGATTTCAGTGGAGCTTCCAGACAAAGACAGACTTGGAAAAAGGAAGGGTCCATCAACTTCTCAAAGAATTGGCCAATAAAAACCTTATGAATAGCAGTGAAACACTGTCTGATATATTCCTGGAAAACTTTATGAATATCCCTGAAACATTGTGTGATACCTTGCCAGAAGATGAGCCTTTCAGGTCAGAAGGCACTAAATATATGATTAGGGAAGAGCTGCTTCCTCAAAGTAGAGTCAATCTCAATGACATGGATGGAGTAAAGCTTTCAGGATCCCCATTTCCTGATGTGGCAAGACTCAAAAGGGGAAGAAACAGCTGCAAACATCCATTAATAACTGGAACACAGAATATACAAAGCATGAATCTAGGGAAATTGTAAGTTGTCAAAAATGAAATGGAATGCATAAAGATCCATATCCTAGGCATTAGTTAGCCAAATGGATTGGTTTGGGCCATTTTGAATCAGACAACTATATGATTTACTTTCCTGAGAATGACAAATTGAAGGGGAATGGCATAGCATTCATCATCACAATGAATGTTTCAAGATCTATCCTGAAGCATGATGTTGCCAGTGATAAGATAATATCCATATGCCTACAAGGAAGACCAGTTAAAACTACTGTTATTCAAATTTGCACATCAACAACCAAAGCCAATGATGAGGAAATTGAAGATTTTTACTAACTTCTACAGTCTGAAATTGATGAAACATACAATCAAGATGTATTGATTATTACTGGTGATTAGAATGGACAAGTTGATAACAAAGAAGAATCACCAATAGTTGAAAAATATGGCCTTGGTGATAGAAATGATGCCAGAGATCACATGATAGAATTTTTGCAAGACTGATGGCTTATTCTTTGCAAAACCCTTTTTCAACCACATAAGTGACAGCTATACACGTGGACCTCAACAGGTGGAATACACAGGAATCAGATAGACTCCATCTGTGGAAAGAGGTAATGGAGAAGCTCAAGATCTTCAGCCAAAAGAAGGTCAGGAGATAATTGTGGAACAGATCATCAACTGCTCATAAGCAAGTTCAAATTGGAGCTGAAGACGACTAAAACAAGTCCATGAGAGCCAGAATATGACCTTGATTATATCCCACCTGAATTTACAGATGGTCTGAAGGACAGATTTGATGCATTGAAGCCAGTGACCAAAAACCAGATGAATTATGGGATGACTTCAAGAACATCATGCATGAATAAAGCAAAAGGTCATTAAAAAGATAGGAAAGGAAGAAAACACCAAAATGTATGCCAGAAGACACTCTGAAACTTGCTTTTGAATGGAGAGTAGCAAAAGCAAATGGAAGAAATGACAAGATAAAAGAGCTGAACAGAAGATTTCAAAGAACAACTCGAGATGACAAAGTGAATTATTATAATTAAATGTGCAAAGACTTGGAGTTAGAAAACCAAAAGGTGAGAATGTGGTTGGCATTTCTCAAGCAGAAAGAACTGAGGAAAAAAATCAAGAGTTAAGTTGTGACATTGAAAGATTCTATGAGCAAAATATTGAATGATTCAAGAGGCATCCAAAGAAGATGGAAGGAATACACAGAATCACTGTATCAAAAGAAGTGGTTGACTTCGGTAAGATGACAGAATAGGCAGACAAGCTACACAGACTCTCTTTGACAAAGAAAAGAGAAACCAATTTACAGATATACAGAAGATAATCCTGGTGCCCTGAGCTTTGAAAGGAAGAATGTAGAAATGGATTAGGCATTAACTAGTGGAAAAACCTGAATGGAAACAGTGAGCATGGACATGGACAGAGCTGCAGCCTGTCAGCTACTCTGATGTGACCAACAGCCTGAATATTTCCAAATGGTGTTGTGTGCTGAGAATTGAACTAAAGATCAGCACTGGTCACAGAGGGCTGCAGGGATGACTGTGCTGGTGGTCTCTGACTAGGAAGGGAAACAGTAAGGAGAGAGACAACCTGAGCTATCCAGCTGTTTAGAGGGTGCAGCCATTTTGATTGTTTACAAACAGTGGCCATTTTGGATATTTGAAGTGACCAAGGGCTCATCCATTTTGAATATTCACAAGCAGTGGCCATTTTGGATATTTAAAATGATTGAGAGTACCACCATTTTGAATGCTCACAAGTGGCAGCCATCTTGGATATTTAAAGTGATAGCATTCTCAGGATTCCAGGGACTTAAGAATAGACTCTGTTTGCTAAGGAAATTAAAGACATGCAGGAGGCTGACAATGGGAAAGAAGTGAGGTATAAGTGCTGCCACCTAGCAAATAGAGGAGCACAGTACCTTGCTTACAAAAATAACATCCAAACAAAACAAAGAAAATGAAAATCATGGGCAAGTCACTCCAACATACATTCACTAATTAAATATAAACACAAAAATGTCACAATATATCAGAGACAACAGAGCATCACAGTCCCCAAAAAGAAGAAAGATAAACAGGAGAAATAAGAACCAGGATACTGACCTGGAACACATCCCTGAGGAGGAAGCAGCATTGGAACCCCTGATAAAGAATTCAAAAGAATTACATTTAAGTGCCTTCAACAGATTGAGAGACAGATCAAGGAAAACACTGACAAAATTGAAGAAAACCTTAGAACAATTTCAAAAGACAATACAAGGACAAAATGACAAATTAAATGAAAAATTAGAAATCATACAAAATCTACCCATAGAAATCCAGAAGATTAATAGTAAATTTTCAGAAATAGATAACATATTGAAAGGGCTAAAGAGTACAATTGAATCAATGGAAGACAGAATTAGTGAGATTGAAGACAAATACATCAATATTCTTTGGAAAGGGATCAATTTGGAAAAAGATCAAAACAAAATGAAGAAAGCTTAAGTTTCATGTGGGAGACCATCAAAAGGAATAACCTATGTGTAATCAGAATTCCAGAACAGGAAGAGAAAAATAAAACCATAGAGAAAATTGGTGAAGATTCATTGGAAGAGAATTTCCCTGGTATGATGAAAGATGAGAATATATCTATCCAAGAAGTCCAATTAACCCCAAACAGGATAGACCCCAAAAGAAAATCACCAACACATATCTCATCAAACTCACCAAAACCAAAGACAAAGAAGAATCCTCAAAGCAACATGGAAAAAACGGAAAGTTACCTACAAGGAACAACCAATAAGACTAAGCTCAGATTTCTGGGCAAAAACCATGCACGTGAAATACAATGGGATGGTATGCATAAAACCCTGAAAGAAGAAAATTTCCAACCAAGAATTATATACCCAGCAAAATTGTCCCGTGAATATGATGGTGAAATTAGAAGATTTCCAGATAAGACAAAATTAAGGGAACTTGTTAAAACAAGACCAGCCTTACAAGAGATGCTAAAGGGAGTCCTTTGAACAGAGAACTGATAATAGCAAACAACAACTGACCGTTAATATACATGATGATATAAACCAGAAACCAACCCAGTTATGGAAGTATCCAAAGTAAATAAGCCTTCAAGATTGTAAACAGGGAACCAAAGAAACCAATTGACAAATGAGGACAACTACAAACCGAAAAGAGGGAAAAAACTGTATAGTTACTGAATTTCTAAATGGTAGGGAAGTCAAGAAACTGCAAGATAGAACAGACTGTTCTAAACTTGGGAAGAAAATTATAAATCACAGGTAACCTCAAAGAAAAATGATAAAACTTGCCATCAAAATAAAAAAGAGAAGAAGCACAAATATTTAGCAAATATTAAAACAATAGCAACAAAGGAAGTGATAATATGATTCACAAACAAAATGAGCTCAGCACAGAAAATTTTATGGAACAAAGAAATCAGCAACATCCATTTGCAGAAAAATGTACCAAGATCCGTACCTCACATCACACACAAAAACTAACTCCAGATGAATCAAAGACTTAAAGGCAAAACCTAAAACTATAAAGTTCCTCAAGGAAAAAATCAGGGCAAACTTAGACGCCCTAATTTATTGCATAAATAGACTATCAAGCATGACTCAAAATGCACAAGCAACTGAAGATAAACTAGACAAATGGGACCTTCTAAAAATTAAATTTTTATGTGCTTCCAAAGACTTATCCAAAAGAGTCAAAAGAGAACCTACAGATTGGGGAAAAATATTCGGCAATGACATATCTGACGAGGGGCTTATCTCTAAAATTTATAGAAAACTCCAACACCTCAACACCAAAAAGACGAACAATCCAATTAAAAAATGGGCAGAAGACATGAATAGACACTTCACCAAAGAGGATAGTCAGGCAGCCAGAAGTACATGAAGAAATGCTCATGATCATTTGCCATCAGAGAGATACAAATCAAAACAACAATGAGATACCATCTCACCCCAGCACTAATGGCAAAGTTCAACAAGACAGAAAATAACAAATGTTGGCAAGGATGTGGAGGGATTGGGACTCTCATACACTGCTGGTGGGATTGTCAAATGATACAACCACTGTGGAAAATAGTATGGCAATTCCTTAAAAAGCTGGAATTAGAAATATCATTTTACCCAGAAATCGCATTACTAGGTATATATCCTAAAGAAGTGAGAGCCAGGACAAGGACAGATATATACACACCCATGTTCATTGCAGCACTCTTTACAATAGCAAAAAGATGGAAACAACCTTGGTGCACATCAAGAGAAGAATGGATAACCAAACTACAGTATATACACACAATGGATTACTATGCAAAATTAAGGAAAATGTAGAATCTACAAAACAACACATAACTTGGAGGACATTATACTGAGTGAAATCAATCAATCACAGAAGGACATGTATAGTGTTTGTTCATTACTGTAAAAAGTTAAGGAAAGGTTTATATATGGAAGGAAACTTTCTTTGTTGGTAACCATGAGTGGGAGGGGAGTGGAGGGAACAGTGCAAAACAAAAAAAGTGTATTGACCCATGTCACTTTAGTTTTGTGTATTTCACTGTACATAAATTATATTTCAATAAAATAAAATGTATTAAAAAAAGAGAATCGGTCAATGTTCACATATTTCAGGAAGTGGTATATGATCAAGAACCAATGCTATTGAAGAAACAAGTTGAAACTGCACTGAAGGAATTGGCAAAAAAACAAGGCTCCAGGAATTGACGGAATACCTATTGAGATGTTTCAACAAACAGTTGCTGCTCTGGAGGCACTTACTCATCTATACCAAGAAATTTGTAAGACAGCTACCTCATCAGCTGACTAGAAGAAACATTTTTTTACCCATTCCAAAGAAAGGTGATCTGATAGAATGTGGCAATTGTTAAAGAATATCATTAATATCACATGCAAGTAACATCTTGCTGAAGATAATTAAAAAATGGTTGCAGCAGTATATTGACAGAGAACTTCCAGAAATGCAAGCTGGATTCAGAGGAGGACCTAGAACGAGGGATTTGCTGATGTCAGATGGATCTTGGTGTACAGCAAAGAATACCAGAAAGAGGTTTACTTGTTTTATTGACTTTGCAAACACATTAACTGTGTGGATCATAACAAATTATGGATAACATTGAGAAGAATGGAAATTCCAGAACACTTAATTGTGTTCATGAGGAACCTGTACATAGACAAAAAAAAAAAAAAAAAAAACCTCATTGTCTTGGAGTCAGATCTGACTCATTGTGATCCCTCCTTGGGTTTCACTTGGTCAGTATCACTATGGAAGTAGATCGCCCAACCTTCCTTCCGAGGAGTGGCTGGTGGGTTTGAACCACCAGCCTTCTGATTAGCAGTCAAATAAATGCCTTAGGTACTATGCCACCAGAGCTCTTGTACATAGACCAGTAGGCTATCATTCAAAAAGAACAATTGACCCAGCAATTCCATTACTAGGAATATATCCTAAAGAGGTGAGAGGCAGTGCACAAACAGACATGTGCACACCTATGTTCATCGCAGCACAATTCACTCTAGCAAAGAGATGGAAACAACCTAATTGCCCATCAATGGATGAATGGATAACCAAATTATGATACATCCACACAATGGAATACTATGGTACATTAAAGGACAATGAGGGATACACGAATCATCTCACAACTTGGATGAACCTAGATGATATTATGCTGAGTGAAAGGAGTCAATCACAGAAGGAAAAATACTGTACGAGCCCTTACTGTAAAAAGACAAAGAAGGGTTTGCTTAAGAGAGGGAATTCACTTTTTAGGTAATCAGGGTGGGGAGGGAAGGGGAAATTAATTTTGGGCTAGTTGGGGTCCACACACTTACGTGGATAAGGGGAGGGATATATAAAAAGAGTCTGTGACCACCATGATAACAACAGGAAAAAGGAAGACACTGAATTGTGCACATAAGAGATAGAAAACAGATGCTAATACTAACCAGTATATCCACAATACTGCATTACCATTAACACCAAACACCAGGCTACAGATAAGTACATAAACATCTGAGAAGATCAGATGGGGATCAGTTGAACAGGAGTATACTCTAGACCTCAGAAGGAAGGTCTACTTCCATAGTGATACTGCCTTGGCAACCCAAGAAGGGGTTGCTATGAGTCGGGTCTGACTCGAAGGCACATAACAACAACATACTCTAGACCAAAGGCAGATTCATTGGAGGCTAATCTTGCACAGATACCAGTGATACAAAATAACTGCAATCCTTACAGAAAAAACAGAAGCAGACATAGAGTAATCCCTCGCAGACACGCAGACATCCAGATACTGTGGGAGAGAGATCCAACAGATCTACCAACTCAGGACCATAGTACTGGGGGACACAAGACTCAAATGGCACAACAAAATGGCACATAAAAGCCTTGTTCCTTATCCTACATTGGTGAGTAGCCACTGGGGTCTTAAAAGCTTTCAAGTGGCCATCTAAGATGCACCTAATGGTCTCCTATTGTTAGAAACAAAGAAGAGTGCAAAAAGAAAAAGGGTATTTGGAAGCAATCAGCCCTAGGACACGATGGCCCTCGAGACCAGAAGAACTAGATGGTGCCCGGCTACCAATGCCAACCACTCAGGAAAGGATCAAATCTGGAGATCCTGGATAGAGTGGGAGGAAAATGTGGAACAAAATCGAAAAACTCAATAATGACCAGAATTACTAGTCAGATGGAATCTGGTGAGACCCCCAATACTATGGCCCTGGGATACATTCTGGGCCTGGAAAAAAACTCACTCCCAGTAACTGGCTCTCAGCCCAATAGTAAACAAGATGTACATGCAGACCACTCAACCTAGGGTGATGCATCCACATGTTGTTGTTGTTGTTATGTGCCATCGAGTCGGCCCTGACTCATAGTGACCCTTCCTTGGGTTGCCGAGGCAGTATCACTACAGAAGTAGATTGCCCAACCTTCCTTCCAAAGAGTGGCTGGTGGATTTGAACCACTAGCCTTCTGGTTAGCAGTCAAGTGCCTTAGGCACTATGCTACCAGAGCTCCTTGCATCCACATACTCTATGGAAATGAATCCCTTGGAGCAATCGGCCATGGGACACCAGAGGGGAAACATTTGAAGGGAAGGAAATGTAGGATACACAGGAGTGCATAACTATGAGGGGCCCAGGGGGGGCTGTTACTGGGCCGGGAGGGGAGGAGACTGGGTTGGGGATGGTAAATGGGGAGTGAAACTAAATGTACATGTAATGTTGAGTGTAAAACAAACTCTGCTCTGTAAACTCGCACCTAAATCACAATTAAAAAAACAAAACACAGTTATTGAAAAATAAATAAATAAATAAAGTTTATATGATGCTATATTAGTAACCACACTTGTGGGACTCCCATATGTGACCTACTATACATTCAAGGGAGAATAAAAATTGTTGAAACCTTAAAAAAAAAAAAAAAAGGAAGAAGAAGAAGAAGGGAATACTGCATAGTTTACAATCAGGAAGGAAATGTGTCAAGTTGTATCCTTTGACCATACTTCATACTTATTCAATCTATGTGCTGAGCAAATAATCTGAGAAGCTGGAGTATATGTAGAAGAATGTGGCATCAGGTTTAGAGAAAGACTCATTTACAACCTGTGATATGCAGACAACACAACCTTGCTTACTGAAAGTGAAGATGATGTGGAGCACTTACTGATGATGATTCAAGACTACAGTCTGCACTATGGATTCCACCTCAACATAAAGGAAACAAAAGTCTTCACAACTGGACCAATAAACAGCCTCATGACAAATGGAGAAATGACTGAAGTTGTCAAAGATTTAATTTTACTTGGATCCACAATCAACACCCATGAAAGCAGCGGTGAAGAAATCAGACAATGTATTGCACTGGGCAAATCTGCTGCAGAAGACCTCTTCAAAGTGCTGAAGAGCAAAGACGTTTCTTTGAAGACTAAGGTGTGCCTAACCCAAGCTGTGTTATTTTTAATAGCCTTATATGCATGTAAAAGCTGGACAATGAACAAGGAAGACCAAAGAAGAGTTGATGCTGTTTAGTTGTGGTGTTGGTGAGGAATACTGAAAGTACCAAGCACTGCCAGAAGAATGAACAAATGTGTCCTAGAAGAAGTGCAGTTGGAATGCTCCTTGGAAGTAAGAATGGCCAGACTTCATCGCACCTACTTTGGTCATGTTGTCAGAAGGGACCATTCCCTGGAGAAGGATATCATACTTGGTAAAATGGAGGGTAAGTGAAAAAGGGGAAGGCCCTCAACGAGATGTATTGGCACAGTGCTGCAACAATAGCTCAGGTATGGCAAGGATCATGAGGCTGGCACAGGACCAGGCAGTGGTTTGTTCTGTTGTATGTAGGGTTGCTATGAGTTGGAGCTGACTCAGTGGCACCTGTGGTGTAATTAGTTGCATGGCATGGCTTTTCTAGGCATATTCTTTATAACTCTCACCAGATTACTAGGTGGTACCATGCAAATATGTGTCAACTTGGCTGGGCAGCTGGTAGTAGTTATTTCCTATAATGAGATTGGCAATTAACTTCTTTGTGGATTTTGCAGTGAGCAACTGAGTAGCTATTTTTAAACTCCTGATTATTAAAGTTATCTACCTGGGGTATTTCTGTTGAAGCAGTACAAAATAATCTTCTGGGAAAGTTTGTTCTCAGGTGTGTAGAACTCTACTGTTGGCATTGGTTAGTTCTGCCACTCTGCTATGCTTAAAATGAGCCCTCGTGGAGGCAGAGGGGGAGTCTCACTGCCAGCTGAGAAACACCCAGCTGAGAGATCATGGCAGTGGAACCAAGAGGCACAGGACAGAGTGGCAGGCTTTCCTGGTCCACAGAGGCAGAGGCCAAGCCAAGAAGTCAAGGGCCAGAGAGGCATGTTTAAGAGCACAGCAGAGGGGAGACTGTCCTGACTGAAGAACTGTATTCTAAGCACATTCCTGAACTTGAATGGTAGCCTGTTGCTTCCCTAATAAACCCCATAATCTATGAGTTCTGTGTGGCCACTGCAGTGAATTATCAAACCCAGGAGAGAGGTGGTAGGTGCTGCAGGAGGGACAGTTGGTGTCAAGGTTGGTAAGAGGGCTGGAGGCTGGTGGCATGTCTGGATTCATGGGAACAGGCCTTGGGCTGCTGATGGCAATTCTGTCTTCCTCTTATACAGTTAGAAGAGGTCAGAAGATGCTGCTTTCCCTGCCCCTTTAGCAGCACCTAACAACAGCAATGCCCATGTTATTAACTCTTCTTCTATAATATCCTTTATAATTAGTGTTATAATTTATTAATTAAGCTGCTGTTTGGGGACATTTATATTACTTCCATTTTCTCATTTATAAATAATGTTACAGAGAATATCCGTGTTATACAAACTTGATTATTGCCTTAGAATAATTTCCTAGAGTTAGAATTGTTGGGTCAAGGGCATGCATATTTTTAAGATTCATGATACCAAAAAAAAAAAACTCTTCCATTTAGTCCATTCTGACTCATAGTGACCCTATAGGACAGAGTAGAACTGCGTCCATAGGATTTCCAAGGCTGTAAATTTTGAAAGAAGCAGACTGCCTCATCTTTTCTCTCATGGAGCAAGGGAGGTTTGGACTGCCAATCTTTTGGTTAGCAGCGCACTGCTTTAACCATAGCACTATCAGAGGTCCTTAAGTTTCACAATATAAGTTACTAAATTGAGAAAGGTTAGAAAGGTTTTTACCTTGTTGTTCTTGTTGTTATGTGCTGTCAAGTCAGACCCAACTCATAGGACCCCTCCTTGGGTTTCTGAGGCAGTATCACTACGGAAGTAGATTGCCCAATCTTCCTTCCAAGGAGTGGCTGGTAAGTTTGAACTGCCAGCCTTAGGTTAACAGTCAAGTGCCTTAGGCACTATGCTACCAGAATTCCTATTTCCTACCTTAGAAGTTTATAATAACCCTGCTATTAACCATTATTTCATATTTTTTACAATCCAATAGTTTGAAAGTGGTATTAAATTAGTATAATTTGCATTTGTTTGATTATTAGCATGTTTGGTTTTTAAAAAAAATTCTTTGACATGCCTGTCAGAATAATGAATTTTTATTGAATTGATGCAACTTCTAAAAGTTGCTCATGCAAAGGCCCCAGGAGGCTCTGCAGGAGAATGGAATGGAAGAGTTATCTAGCTCTGCTCTCCCGAAACCCAAGAAAAAGAAATCTTTTTCTAAGGAGGAGTTGGTTAGTAGTGATCTTGAAGAGATGGCTGTCAGCACAAGTTTACCCAAGAGGAAGAAATCTTTCCCCAAAGAGAAACCAGCTAGTGATCATGAAGCAACAGCTAACAGCACAAGTGTCCCAAAGAAAAAGAAGAAACTCTCTCACAAAGAGGAGTCAGTCAGCAGCAGACATGCAGAGCTGCTAGCAGCAAGAATAGTCGCTCTAAGAAAAAGAAAAAATTAAAAAACTTACACCAGGAAGACTAGACTGGACATTGCTGGGGGGCAGGTATACCCAACGTGTTATTTCCCAACCCATGTACCAATAAAATAAACATTCATAAATAAATAAAAGTTGCTCAAGTCTCTAAAGGATTAGTTTATATACTGGGAACATCGGCTTGCAAAACACCAGTAATTACTTAGCTAATATAGCTTTTATATATCTTTATAAATATAAATGACATTTTATTGGGTAAGTTCAGTTGATGTAAACTCTCCTCACTATGTTTTGTCTTTATGAAAATTTGAATTTCTTAAAACACGTCATCCATGTCGTTTAACAGTTAGGACTACTTTAAGTAGAACTGCATAAATTACAAAACATTATTCAGAAGTTGGAATCCCTGGGTGGTGCAAATTTTTAACACAGCCATCTTCTAAACAAAAAGCTGGAATTCTAGTCCACCCAGAAAAAAGGCCTATTTTTGAAAAATCAGCCATTGAAAATACTATGTACCACAGTTCTACTCTGATCCACACAGGGTTGCCATTAGTCAATATTGACTCAACAGCAACTGGTACCCAGAAGTAAGCTATTATTTTTATTAGTTAAATGCTTTTGGTTCTGACTAATTTCCCAAACCTAGCAGAATAATATTCAAGAGAGGCTGAGCTCTCAGGAATATGAACTAATGAGGAGAGCAACACGGCCTAGGTGGCACAAGAAAGAGAGAGATGGACAGAGGATGGCAATGACAGTTCTGTAGGACAGGATAGGACAAAGCAAAGCCAAACAGAAGAGAATGGAATAGAATACAGTCAACTTGGACCCTGTCAGATGTAAGCATCCACAAAGTGCTGAAGAGTCTGGGCTAAAGCAACAGAATGTCAGGCACTGGGCCAGTCTAAAGTCAGACTAGCTGCAGTATCATAGTTCTAGGATTTGTTCCTTCATCTTTCTTTTGTCCTCCACCCCCTCACTCTCACCCCCCACTCCCCATTGACTGTATGGGGACTAAAGTAAGTGAGCTAAGACCCCTGCAGAAGAGGTAAAAAGATTTGTAGAGAACAGCAACCCTCAGGCCAGCAGATTGGGGCTCGGGCCAGTGAACGACTCCAAAGGAAACAGAAACTGACTCTGCATCACTCAGCTCACACAATGAGGGGCAAAAGACCTCTGAGAAACCCAGGCTCATGTTTCACACCAAGTCACAACAGTAGGCTGCCATGGTCTTCCCTGTCCTTGTTAAGAGTGGTTAAGGAAGTAGGTTAGTCCAAGGCCACAACTTAGAGGAACTGGGGAAGGAATGGGGCAAGTAAACACTTGCCACTTTAACTCTATTGTCACTTAGTTCTGTCCCTGAAACTCCAGAAAAAAGTCTGCGCATACTAGTGCTTGCAAATATTTGCAGAATAAAAGAATGAGTAAGTAAGTAATCAGATAGGGAGGTTGTTGTTGTTGTTGTTATGTGCCGTGGAGTCAAACCTGACTCATAGCGACCCCTCCTTGGGTTTCCGAGGCAGTATCACTACGGAAGTAGGATTGCCCAACCTTCCTTCCGAGGAGTGGCTGGTGGGTTTGAACCGCCAGCCGTCTGGTTAGCAGGCAATTGTCTTAGCCAGTATGCTACCAGAGCTCCTAGATAGGGAGGTAGGTAGATGAAATTTGCAAAGCCCATAAAACTAAGTAACCAGTGATCAATATTCTTAAGAATTTTTGTTAACTCTTCAAAACAAAGATTTTTGTGACTAAAAATTGTGGGGAAAATAAAATCTTTACCCCCATTAACTCAGTGGTCATTATATCTATTTAAAGTTTCCTACTGGGAATCCTTATAAGTATTTAAGCCATTCCAATTTACCTTGCCAGTTGGTACTTAGGGGGAATTAAGCTGAGGATTACAAGAATGGTTTCTTCAGAAGCTTTGAAGTCTATTGTTTTAGGCTGTTCGATCACAGGAATGTCTCATCCACTTCCCTTTCTCCTTTCTTTTTTAATCTTAGGGAGGAAAAACAACTATAAACACACCATCCTATGTTGCTATAATGATTTTCTTAGTGAACACTGTAGTTAAGTTTACATACAGACTTTTAATATAATCCCCATCTTCACTGGTTCCCAAGTTTTTTAATGCATCCCGTTAGCCTAAAATTTTCCAGGCTTTGTTCCTGGTTCAGATAAATGGCTGCTTCTGAGAAGAGAGAAAACGAGAGGTACAATGTTTTGCCCATGAATGTTAAGAAGACTAATTTACGAAGCTGACATATTCATCAAGGTTACTCATTTCTTGGGGAAGACATCAACATCCAGGCAATTAGCAAGGAATCAAAAGAATAGAAGAAAATATTCAGGTGATATCTAAAAGCCCAGCTAATTTGGTTCTTTTGACTGAACTTACTCAGATATTATCTTCACAATGTCAAAATGTCTGAAAACCAGACTATGGATAGATGAGAATCCAATATACTAGAATTTTCTGCTCAAAGGATAGATATTGTTAAATGCAAATTATTCTATGTACTCGACAGTAGCTTATGTACACAGATAATACTTTTTCGGAGTTTAAAAATTCTGAAATTTTTTAATTCTTTGGTTTAAAAATTAACTTTCATTTCATTTGTTGTGGTTGTTGTTATGTGCCGTCGAGTCGGACCTGACTCATAGCGACCCCTCGGGTTTCCAAGGCAGTATCTCTATGGAAATACATTGCCCAACCTTCCTTCCAAGGAGTGGCTGATGGGTTTGAACCACCAGCCTTCTGGTTAGCAGTCAAGTGCCTTAGGCATGAAAATCAAAACTTCCTTAAGCTTTTAAATTTACCTCACAAAAATTATAAGCCTAACACATTTCAGCAAATATTTTTAAGGGCTTTATATTAATATGTGGCTCCATTCACAAACTTAATTAATTAAATATCTTCAAATATTGTTAACTGCATTTACAAATTTAATATATTCCATTTCCCTTTTAAGTATAATGTTTTGACTCAATAAACCCTTCCAAATTGCTTAAATAAATTATGTAAATGTAATAAATTAAACTTCTAACTTAAAAAAATATCAAGCCTAAACCAATTACTCAATTTCACATTTAAAACTGGAGTTACAATGCTGATGTATTACTTTACAAAGCCAAATTATCTTTAAAAAGTTACAAATGCTTAAAATACTAAACATTCACAGATTTCTTTATGAAAAATTATTGATACCACAGGTTTGATTTTCATAAGCATTTATATATTTAATTCTATATAGGAGGGAGAGGTAAAGGTTGTTTTTGTTATTGTTAGTTGCTGCCGAGTCAGTTCCAACTCACAGAGATCCTATGTGTGCAGAATAGAATTGCTCCATAGGATTTTCAAGATTGTGATCTTTTAGAAACAGATTTAAGGCCTGTCTTTCGATGTGCCTCTGGGAGGTGACTCCAATTGTAGCTGCTGTTCCAGATGTGGTTTCATTGCTTAAGCAAACTAATACAACTTCTGGTAACTGGTATGCAGCTATTGATCTGGCCAATGCCTTATTCTCACTTCCAGTTTCAAAGGAACACCAGAAGCAGTTTGCATTCAGCTGGCAAAACTAGCAATACTCCTCCATGGTTCTACCTCAGAAATATATCAACTTTCCAGACTGATGTCATAATTTAGTCCACAGGGACCTTGATCACCTTCCCTTCCACAAGACATCACATTGGTCCATTGCATTGATGACTGTGGTAGCTGAATTTGTATGTCAACTTGGCTTGGCCTGGTTGAGTGGCTGGGGAGCTGGTGGTAGTTATTCCCCATGATGAGACTGGCAATCAACTCCATGGTGGGATCTACCACAAGCAGCTGAGTAGCTGCCTTTGGGATGTGGTCTGCTTCCTGTATATAAGGAGAAGCCTTGGGGATAGTCTCGAGCTTATGGCTTCTTGAACCCTGCATGTAGCTGTGTCGTTCTTCAGCAGCCTGCCATGCTCTGCCGACCTTGGGACTTACAATGGACTTGAATTAATGACCTGCCATGTGATTTGGTAATATCGGTACTGTGCCTTGTTACTTGTCAACTTTGGGCTTGTCAGCCTCAGCAGCCAGCAGCTGTCTGAGTGAAGAAAAGCCTCTAGCTTCAGTGGGCAAGGAGCTGGAGGCAGAGCTGAAGCCCAAGGCTGAGTGAGGGGCTTTCACCCAGCCCCTAGAGCCTGGAGCTTTGAACTTGGACAAAGCCTCCAAACTGTAACAGAATAAACTCATTTGTTCAGGCCATCCCATTTGTGGTATATGCGTGTGATCAAGTCAGACAGGTACTAGCTAACCAGAACAATGACATTATGCTAATCGGGCCTAGTAAGGAAGAAATATCAATGACTCTAGACTTATTGGTAAGATTTGTATATTAGAGAGTGGGAAATAAATCTGACAAAACTTTAGGTTCATTCTTTCTTAGTGAAATTTCTAGGAGTCCAATGGTATGGGGCATGTTGAGATATTTCTTCTAAAGTGAAGTGTTGTTATATCTGACCCCTACTACAACTAGAATGG
Source organism: Orycteropus afer afer (assembly GCF_000298275.1). Lineage (NCBI taxonomy): Eukaryota > Metazoa > Chordata > Mammalia > Tubulidentata > Orycteropodidae > Orycteropus > Orycteropus afer. Next base: position 3,702,317 of record NW_006921619.1, read on the forward strand.
GGACACGATGTCTAGTAGGTCTCTTAGGATTTGGGAAGCAATATATCCCTCATTTGGATATGCTGCTTCAACCTACTTATTAAGTGACTTGAAAAACTACTAGTTTTCAGTGGAGCCCAGAATAAGAGAATGTTCTGCAACATGTTCAGGCTGCCTTAGAAGTTGCTCTGCCACTTGGGCCATGTGATCTGGCTGATCCAAGGGTGCTAGAACTGTCATTGGTAGATTGAGATACTGTTTGAAGTCTTTGGCAGGTTCCTATTGGTGAATGACAGTGCAGACCCTTAGGATTTTGGAAGAAAGCCCTGCCATCCTTGGCAGATAACTACTCTCCTTTTGAGAAACAGCTTTTGGCTTGTCACTGGCCCTTAGTGGAGACTGAACACTTAACTATGGGCCACCAAGTCACTATGCAGCCTGAGCTGCCCATCACAAACTGGGTTTTGTCTAACCCACAGTCATAAAGTAGGACATGTGATAGCAGCACTCCATCATTAAATGGAAGTGGTATAAATGAGATCAGACTCCAGCAGGACCTGAAGGCACTGTAAGTTACATGAAGAAGTTACTCAAATGTCCATGGTTCCCCACTCCTGTCACATTATCTTCTCTCTTCCAGTCTGCACTTATGGCCTCATGAGGAGTCCCTTACAATAGCTGACTGAGGAAGAGAAAACTTGCACCTGATTTACAGATGGTTTTGTGTGAAATGCAAGCACCACTCAGAAGTAGACAATGACAGCACTGCAACCTCTTTCTGGGACCTCCCTGAAGAATAATGTGAATGGAAATCCTCCCAGTGTGTAGTAGAACTTCAAGCAGTGCATCAGGTTGTTCATTTTGCTTGGAAAGAGAGATGTTCAGATGTACAATTGTGTGCTGACTCATGGGGTGTGGCCAGTTGTTTGGCTGGGTGGTCAGGGACTTGGAAGGGACATGATTTGAAAATTAGTGACAAAGAGGTATGGGAAAGAGGCATGTGGATAGACCTCTTTGAATGGGTCAAAGAAGTGAAGATATTTGTGTCTCATGTGAATGCTCACCAAAGGGTGACCTCAGCCAAGAAGGATTTTAACAATCAAGTGGACAGGATAACGTGTTCTATGGATACCAGTCAGCCATTTTCCCCAACCACTCCTGTCATTGCCCAATGGGCCCATGAACAAAGTGCCCCTGGCTGCTGGGGTGGAAGTTAGACATGGAGTCAAATGCAATAGGCTTCTGAAGACACAATTATGGCACCGACTAGGTGGCAATACTTTCCAGGATCTGGGTCATGTTCTCTGGGAAGCTGCATATGCTCTAAACCTGCATTCAAAATACAGGGTGTTTCTCCCATAGCTAGGATTCATGGGTCCTAAATCATGGGGTGGAAATGCAAATGATACCACTCACTATTACCCCTAGTGACTCACTCATGAAATTTTTGCTTCCTGTCCCTGCAACTCTATGCTCTGCAGGACTAGAGGTCTCTGTTTCAAAGGTAGAAATGTTCCCAACTGGAGGCACAGCACTGGTTCAATTGGAACGGAAATTAAGAATGCCACCTGGCCATTTTGAGTTTGTCATGCCTCTGAATGAACAGGCAAAGAAAGAGTTACCATATTGCCTGGTGTGATTGATCCTGATTACCAAGGGAAAATCAGATTAATATTGCATAATGGAGATAAAGAAGAGTATGTCTGTAATATAGGCAATTCCTTAGGATCTCTATTAGTACTACCATGCCCTGTGACTAAAGTCAATGGAAAACTGCAGTAGCCCAATACTGATATGACTATTAATGGCCCAGACCCTTCAGAAATGAAAGTTTGGTTCACCCCACCAGGCAAAGAACCATGACCAGCTAAAGTATTCGCTAAGGGCAAAGGGAGCTCTGGTAGCATAGTGCCTAAGGCACTTGACTGCTAACCAGGAGGCTGGCGGTTCAAACCCACCAGCCACTCCTCGGAAGGAAGGTTGGGCAATCTTACTTCCGTAGTGATAACTGCCTCGGAAACCCAAGGAGGGGTCGCTATAAGTTGGGGCCGACTCAACGGCAAATAACTACAACAACAACAAGGGCAAAGGGAATACTGAATGGATGGATATTTAGAAAGTAATTCTAAATATCAGATAACTCTAAATGACTAGTTGCAGAAATGAGGACTGTAATTGTTATGAGTATTTCTTCATTTCATTATACATGTATATGTATATGTGTGTTTGTGTGTGTGTGGAGAGAGAGCATATTGTTTTCTTCCCTCCCTTATCCCAAGCTCAATCTCACCACCATCAACTCAGATCTGACTCATAGTGACCCCTCCTTGGGTTTCCGGGGCAGTATCACTACAGAAGTAGATTGCCCCATCTTCCTTCCAAGGAGTGGCTGATGGGTTTGAACCAACAGCCTTCTGGTTAGCAGTCAAATGCCTTAGGCACTACATCACTAGAGCTCCTTCCTTATCCCATTACGTATAAAATATAAGATGTAAACAGGGCTTATGTATTTTCAGTTGTACACTTGGTAGCTGTATCATGTTAGGTACAAGTATGGCTTTACAATTTGTCTTTATGTAGAGATTGTTGTTGTTGTTGTTGTTGTTATGTGCTTTCAAGTTGGACCTTGACTCATAACGACATTTCCTTGGGTTTCTGAGGCAGTATCACTACAGAGGTAGATTCCCCAACCTTCCTTCTGAGGCATGGCTGGTGGGTTTGAACCACCAGTCTTCTGGTTAGCAGTCAAGTGCCTTAGGCACTATGCTACCAGAGCTCCCTATGTAGAGATTACATAGGGTTTAAGGAGATGTATATTGGCAAGGGGTGGACTGCGATGGTTAATGTTATGTGCCAACTTGTCCAGGCTATGATTCTGAATGCTTTAGCTGACATTGGACTGATTGCTGTTCCATAATGTAATATAATGTAATCATGTCTGTGATTTGATCTTATGTGATTACCCAATCAGTTGTAAAGGGAGTTTCCTCAGGGGTGTGGCCTGCATCTAATATGTATAGACATACTGGCAAAACTCACTTGCTTGCTCTTGACCCTGCACCTGACTCATCATCATCTGAGATCTGGTTCTTGGGACATGAACCTTCAGCTACCACCTGACCTGCACAGTTTGGGATTTACCAATTTCCACAGCCCTATGAGCTAATAGCCTGTCATCTCACCTGCACATTTTGGCATTTTGGGTATGTCAGCCCTACAACCACATAGGTCAGGGGAAATACCTGATTTACAGATTTGAGACTTGCCAGCCTCCACAATTACATGACCCATTTCCTTGAGATAAATCTCTCTCTCTC
>NW_006921619.1:3706397-3712333 GCF_000298275.1 Orycteropus afer afer
CAAACCCATCAGCCACTCCTCGGAAGGAAGATGGGGCAATCTACTTCCATAGTGATACTGCCTCAGAAACCCAAGGAGGGGTCGCTATGAGTCAGATCTGACTCTATCACAGTGAGTCTGGTTTGGTTTTGGTTTAGGTGGTGCAAATGGTTAATGTACTCTGTTGCTAAACAAAAGGTTGGATGTTCAAGTCCACCCAGGCACCTCTGAAGAAAAACCTGCCAATCTACTTCCAAGAAATTCACCACCAAAAAAACCTAAGGAGCATAGTTCTATTCTTTTTAGTTCCCTGACCTGAGGAGTAAAAGCTATTATAGTAAAAAGGGCCAAACAAAAGCTCCTGAAACTGTACCTCATCCCTTGTCTAAAACAGTAAATTAGAAGCAATATTACATCCTTGGAAAAATTACAGAGACTAGTGGCACCATAAATGATTTAAAAGAGACAGGGGAGGTGGTCTTCTTCATATTCCCAATAAATTTATCCATTTGGCCACTGCAAAATGCAGATGGACTGTGGATATGCCAGTAGACTACTTAACTTTAACCAAGTTATAACAACAGTGTCAGCTGCTATGCTGGATGTCCTATCTTTTCTAATACAGGTAAATGTAGTCTCTGTCACTTGGTATTCATCTGGTCAGTGGATTCTTTTCAATCCCATCAGGAAGGATGATCACAAGCAGTGCATATTCATGTGGAAAGGATAGCAATACATATTCATGGACCTGACTTAAGGCTATTTTAACTTTCCTGTTCTCTGTTACAATACAAAACCATTGTGCTATGATGGCTCCAATAACTACAATAGACAGGTGATACCATAAGGTAAAGGTAAGATTTATTCTTCTCAGCACCATTCCTTGTGATATACTTTCAGAATGTCTGCTTCCTGTTCCAAACTCTTTAGATGGATTAGAAGCTTTGGTTGCCAGATAAGTACAGCCTCCATCAAAATAAGAATCCTACTGAACTGGAAGTGGTGATTACTGCCTGGTTACTTTGGGCTCCTTCTCTTGCCAGTAACATAGCAGGCAAAGAAAGGAGTATTTTGTTGTTGTTATATGCAGTCGAGTTGGCCTGACTCACAGCGACCCTTCCTTGGGTTTCCGAGGCGGTATCACTATGGAACTAGATTGCGCAACCTTCTGGTAGGGAGTAATTGAAGGTGATTATCTTGAGGAGTAGAATCTCTTGCTACACAATGGCAACCAAGAGTCTATGTCTGGATTCTAGGATATTGCAAGGTGTCTCTTGGTGCTTCCATACAAGATGATATTGTTAAGTAGGCATTGTGTCAACCACAGCCCAAAAAGAATATGGAAACAGACAAACAAAACAAAAGAACTCAGATAACTATAGGATGAAAATATTGACACCCCATCAAGCAAACAATTTAGAGGAACTGAAGCACTGGGTAAAAAAAAAAAAAAAAAAAAAAAAACTCACTGCAGTTGAGTGGGATCCAACTCATAGCAACCCCTCCTTGGGTTTCTGAGACAGTATCACTATGGAAGTAGATTGTCCAACCTTCCTTCCGAGGAGTGACTGGTGGGTTTGAACCACCAGCCTTCTGGTTAGCAGTCAAATGCCCAGGCACTACACCACCAGAACTCCCCTGAAGCATTGGGTAAGGGTGAGGGAAATCTAGAATGGATGAGGAAGGAGGGAGACAATGAACACCAATTACAGCTTCAGATCCAATACTTTATAAGCCAGTGGTTAGCAGCACTGGGATTGTAGCTTGTTACGCTAACCCTTTGTATAAAGTTTTGCTTTGTTTTGTTTGTCATGATTACTGCTGCCAATACTTTGGAGATCAGTGACAAATTGGTCTTGATGAATGATGCAAGCACAGGGTAGACTATCAGAAGCCTCTATGCCCTGCCTTACTTCTTCTTGGTCTTACATCTGATTCTATTTGCAGGTGTGGCTGTGGTAAACAATTCTAACAGAGTGGTCAATCACTTCCCAAACTGATCGCATCTTGCCTCCAGCCTGTCTTGGTTTTGCCTTGGTGTTTTTCTGATATAACAGGAGAGAGACAGCCACAGGGGGTTACTGAGCATGGATGTGTGCACCATCCAAATGTACAGGGGAGGTAATTCCTCTTGAGGCAACTATTAACCAAGGGGTGGGGGGATAAAAACAAATGGACAGGTACTTCTACCTGCTCATTCTGGGAATTACCTCCCAAACAAACTACCTAAATGCAAGTTCTTTTTTCAGGTTCTGCTTTCCAGGATATATACTAGTTGCAATCAAGTCAATTCTGACTCTTAGAGACCCAATGTATCAGAGTAGAACTGTGCTCCAAAGTGTTTTTAGTGGCTAGTTTGTCAGAATAGGTTGCCAACCCTTTCTTCCAAGGCACACCTGGGTGGACTCACACCTCCAACCTTTTAGTGAGCAGTCTAGCACATTAACCATTTATGTCATCTCCAGCGGCTCTGCTTTCCAAGCTTACCCAGACTAAGCAAAAAGCTGAGAATCAACATAGCTTTTCAAATAAGATATAAAATACTGCAAAACTTTCTACAAACATGCCAGAGTCAAAGGCAACAGAAAATATTATTTAAAAATCATTTTAGCCAATTTATCCTCTAATCATAAGCCTGTGGTTAAGAAAAATATGTTGTTCTTGTTGTTGTCATGTACCGTCAAGTTGGACCTAACTCCTAGCAACCCCTCCTTGGGTTTCCGAGGTAGTATCACTATGGAAGTAGATTGCCCAACCTTCCTTCCAAGGAGTGGCTGATGGGCTGGAACGACCAGCCTTCTGGTTAGCAGTCAAGTGCCTTAGGCACTATGCTACCAGAGCTCCTTCACAAATTAAGCCTGACCAAAAATTAATAATAAAGAGATTGTTATAGAAAAGAGACTATACTTATATTCATTTCCTGTTGCTGCTATAACAAATTACCACATACTTAATGGCTTATGACAATACAAATTTACTATTTTACAGTTCTGTAGATTAGAAGCCTAATACCTGTCTCACTGGTCTAAAATCAAGGTGTCAGCAGGACTGTGTTCCTTTCTAGAGGATCTAGGAGAGAATCTTTCCCTGCCTTTTCCAGCTTCTGGAGGCAGCCCACTATCATTGGCTCATGGTTCCCCTCTTCCATCTTCAAAACCAGCAACAGTAAGTCAAGTCCTTCTCATATCACATCACGCTAGTCTTGTCTTCTGACTCCCTCTCCTACTTTTAGAGATGTCTATGATTACATTGGACCCACCCAAATAATCCAGGCTAATCTCTCCATATTAATGTCAGTTGATTAGCAACCTTAATTTCCCCTTTGCCATAAAGCAGAACATGTTCTCAGGTTCCAGAAATGATAATGTGGACAACTTTGGAAGTATGGGGGAGCTTTGTTCTACTTACCATAGTATTATAATAAAGAAAGAGAAAGTTTACAAATGTTCTTTTAAGTGTACCCTCTTATTTATTTTAGACCCAAACTCACAACTCATTAGTTCAAGTTCAACTTCTTTTTTGCCTTATAACATGTGGGATATGTTGGGCCAATGAATTCTCTTTTTTTCATAGTTAAACAGAATGGGGTATGGCAAGCAATAGTCATAAATTACGAAAGTGAAACAATTTCTATTTCCTTTCCCCATACGGAAAGTATGCTTAACTACTGGACCCTGGGTCGTTGGGTTGAGGAAAGCTGTCTCAAGAAGCAGCAGTCATCTGCTTAAAGGTAATGAATGATCTCTTTCAAATTCTTAAAGGTCTGATGTGATGAGAGATTCTAGCCATCACAACTAGTTAAAAGTCTGCTCAAGTGTTAACTTTTAGGAGTCCCTTGGGTGGCACAAAGAGGTATGCACCTCACTACTAGCTGAATGGTTGGCAGTTTGAACCCACCCAGAGGCACTTAGGAGGACAGGACTGGTGACCTGCTTCCTAAAGTTCCCAGCCTTGAAAACCCAGCTAGCTCTACTCTGCACACACAGAGTTGCTATGAGGTGGAATCAACTTGACAGCAACTAACATCATGATAATTTGTTTAAAAATGGCATCTAAATTGTTTGCACGTTGTAAGCTTTTCCAGCTCAAACTATCTTGAGACAACTCATACTCTTTTTGACCCTAATGATGTGGACAATACTTAAAAGTTAATGGTAGAGACAAGCACCCTTTTGGGGTTGAAGGAAATGCATCGACAGAAAAAATTTATTTTAAAAGCATCTTCAGTCATTACCAATCATTGTTCTTATCTGAATTGTGTATCTTTTGTAATCCTCCCAACTCTGCTCTGTAAGATTAAATGTGCTGAAATGTATCAATTGACAACATGTAATATTTTATTTTACTATTGATCTCAATCCATGTGATTAAGGGTAATTCTGTAAAACATATTTCTTTTGAACCAATAAATCCAACAAAAATGATAAAGAAATGGCAGGGAGGTGACATCCTGAATATGCGTTTAGCACTTCAAAACAAATGGATTGTTCAAAAGTTATTTGAGATTAGTTGAGCATGAGTAGGTATTTATCGCTTGCTTCTTGGCCAGAAAATTGCTAGAGAAAAGAAGGCTAATGGTAGAAATATTTCCTCTTGTAAATTATATTCATCGCTTCTTGAGAAAATTGGCTATAAAATAGTCTAGTGTTTCTAGATATTGTCTGTTTGGTAACATTGAATATCAGTTTACCTCAGGAAGCCAGTGATACTATGATGTATTTAGTACAAGTGATAAAAGAGAAAACTGGGACAACAGAGATGTTTCTGGAAGGGAACTCAGGACCTGAGCCTGTGTTTTTTCCCACCTAATTAGAGATTTTGAATTCCTTTTGAGGCCAGGCATTTTCAACTCCAAAAAGCATCTCTTGCTAGAGAAGCCTTCCTTCTGCCTTGCTCTTGAATTATTCCATTTTTGTTAATGTCCTGGTCTCTATTGCAAAAATATCTATTGGTGTTCAAATGAAATTAAGGCAAAAGATTTATGAGTTAGATTCATAATTATTCACTCTTATAAGTGGGGGTTGGGAGCTCTAGTAGTATAGTGCCTAAGGCATTTGACTGCTAACCAGAAGGCTGGTGGTTCAAACCCACCAGCCACTCCTCGGAAGGAAGGTTGAGCAATCTACTTCCATAGTGATAATGCCTCGAAAACCCAAGGAGGGGTCACTATGAGTCAGACCCAACTCGATGGCTGTGAGTTTGTTTTGTTTTGAATAAGTAGGCATTGAGAAAGACTGAAACCAAACTATTTCAATCCCAATAATTTGGAATACTTATGATTTGGAGGAGAACGTTCTTGGACAACTATATATATGCATTACATAAGTGGCCTTTGAAGTCTATATATACCATTCCATCCTTAAAACATTAATAAAAAAAATTAAAAAAAAAAAAACAGGTCAGCAGATACACTTCTAATTTACTCAGTGGTTAAGCTCTTAAAAGTGTAATAATTAATTTCTTAAGAAAAAATGAAGGTAAAACACGTTATGGATTCCGTTAGTTGAAACCCATGTCAGTAGTCCTTTTTCCCCATGTTTCCTTAACACAAGCAGTAATAAATAGGCTTTGCAGAGAATAGGTGAATATATGAAAAAAATCATAAATTACATTTATGTATGTCAATCTGCAGAAAATATTATCTATTTTTCCCTTTTACTTTTCAGCATATCCATTGAAGGAATTCTTGCATATGAAGTCTTTGACATATACTGCTTTCTAATGAGTATCTCTTGGGGAAAATATCCAGGGCACAATTAGAACACTACCATGGAAGTTTATGTTACACAGTGCAGTGTAGTAAATTACTTAGTGTGGCTTTTCTACCCATAAGTCTTTGTAAACTCCAAGGTGGGATTTTCTATGAGCAACTGAGGAGCTATCCACCTGGGTTATTTCTGTTGGGCGTGGCACAATACAATGTTCTGGGAGGTTCCCACTCTCTCTCACGTGCTTAG
>NW_006921619.1:3712897-3759745 GCF_000298275.1 Orycteropus afer afer
AGGGGTTCCGGGAGCTGGGGGGGGGGGGGGGGTGTTCTCCGTCTCTTTCACAGAAGAAAGTGAACTCCAGAACTTTAGTTACCAAGTAAAGGCACATTTGCAAATGAAGCCTGTGTTTTATCCAACTTAGTAGATTACTTTTCAGAGACTTCATTATCTAAAGACATAGTAGAAACTGAAAACATAAATACACCTAAAAAAAACTTAGAAAAAATTCATATACTAAGGAGCTCTAGTGGCACAGTGGTTAAAGCACTGGGCTGCTAACCTAAAGGCATGTGGTTTGAACTCATCAGCTGCTCTCTGGGAGAAAGATGAGGGAGTCTGTTTCTGTAAAGATTTATAGTCTTGGAAACCTTAGGGGGCAGTTCTACTCTGTCCTATAGGATCACTATAAGTCAGAATCAACTTGATGGCAGTTGGTGGGTATAAAAACCCTTCATGGGTTATAATGTGCTATTTATATGAAGCTATTTGGTTTCCCCTTTCAGATAAAAATTATTTCCTTTATGAAATACTTTCAATATTGCAAAGCTTTCTCTGGTAAAACTGTATATTTGCAATGTTATATCCAGCATAAGTTTTAGCAAGATATTTCTCTAAAATGTAAGTGACATGTACACATGTTTTTGGTGGTGAATAAGGAAATTGCACTACTGTATATTCTTGGTCTGGTAGCATAGTGGCTAAGACACTTGCCTGCTAACCAGACGGCTGGCGGTTCAAACCCACCAGCCACTCCTCGGAAGGAAGGTTGGGCAATCCTACTTCCGTAGTGATACTGCCTCGGAAACCCAAGGAGGGGTCGTTATGAGTCAGGTATGACTCGACGGCACATAACAACAACAACAATATTCTTGGTCTACTTATTTAAATTAATCATACCTTAATACAACGTGACCATTTAGCATACCCTAATACCAATACCAATACTGATGTCTATCATAACATCTGCATTGTATATAGGGTTTGTTGCATGTAGAGATTTAATATAGCCCTCTTCATATATTGCCTTTACATTAGAACTACCAGACTAGGAGTTGGCTGATTTCCATTTCCAAACATCTCTATGTTATAATTAAGGAACTCTGGTAGCTTAGTGCCTAAGGCACTTGACTGCTAACCAGAAGGCTGGCGGTTCAAACCCACCAGCCACTCCTCGGAAGGAAGATGGGACAATCTACTTCCGTAGTGACACTTCCTCGGAAACCCAAGGAGGGGTGGCTATGAGTTGGGTCCAACTTGATGGTACATAACAACAACAAACAACACATTATAATTGGGGCCCTTTGTAGTTTTGAGAGTTTTCAATTCAGAATAATATCACCAAATCTGAGCTAGTCAAAACACTAAAGAAAATGAGCACTGCTCTCAAGGATGGATAATAATAAATTCCACCTGATACTCCATCTGAGTATCTGTCATGTACCAGGCACATACACTAGTCAACTTAATTCATTTAACCTTCACCTCCCCAAACATGCTACAAGTAAGTATTATCCCACTTTACAGGTGATACATGTGAAACAGAGGGAATGCTGGTAACTTATCCAAAAATGTAGTTAGTAAATAGTGGAGCTGGCATTTAACCAGGGTCTGGGAACTCCAAATTCTCAAAATATCATTTCAGCACTCATCCAAGAAGTTTTAGTATGAAAATGTTTTACTTACCATGACATTTAAATGTCAGTGTTGTACAAACTTCATTACATTGAATTTCTCTGCCAGTGTCTTCTACACTCTTTGAGACTATGTTCTCTTGGTAGAAGATAGCCTACTCTGTCAATATCTTGCTTACATGATAAAACAGAAAGGAACTTTCCAATATTCTGTTCAAAACTGCATAACAGGAGGCAAGAAAGATTTTGTCATACCTCTACTATATACAATATTGATAGGTGCCATTAAACTGCATCTTGTGCTAGTGAATCAGACAAATATTAAACAGCAGCATCAATTGAAAAGAGACACACTCTTCTTTCAAATCATGCAAGACCAATCAAATGACTATATGAAATTCCTTAACAATTTACTCCAAGCAGGATAAAACATGACTAGTATACAGAACTATCAAATTAAATTTTAAGATTAAAATAATCAGGAGCACACATTTGTAGAAGACAGGAAGAGAATGTACAGTTTAGCAGAATGAGCAACCAGAAGTCTTCCTGACAGATACTATTTCCAAATTTAGAAAGAATAAAAATATTAACACTGGTCAGAGGTATGTAGGTACAACAGTCCCACCCAAAGACAGCCATTCTGCACCTGCCCTTCCCTCTTACTAGGTACAAGTGGCTTCTCTCCAGCATAGCCCTGGAGATGAGCTCTAGTTTCCTGGCCTCACCTTGTGCTCTCTCTCCAGTTGGGAAGACACTGGGGACTTCCACAGATTCAACTATGGGTTGGTGTTAGTTAGAAATCCTGGAGTCAATGCTGAACTTCAGAGCTACTCCGGAGTGGACAATGTATCAGTCAGGGTTCTCCAGAAATGCTTACATACACCAATTATATAACTAGTGTATACCAGTTGCCCTCCAGTCAATTCTAAATCATAGAGACCCCACTAATGTATGTGTCAGCATACAATTGTGCTCTAAGGGGATTTTCAATGAATGACTTTTTTTTCCTAAAGTAGATCTGGGAGGACTTGAACCACCAAACAGCTGAGCGTGTTGACCTTTTGTACGATGCAGGGTCTCTCTCTTTCTCTCTTGTGAATATCAAACTTGTCAGCTGTCAAAATTGTAAGAGCCAGTTCTAACAAAGGTGTTAGAAGGCAGATAATTTCACAGTTCTGGCTCATATAATTTTGGGACTGACAAGTCTGAAATCCGAAGGACCAGCCAGAATCTCAGGCCAGAGTTACATGCAGTTTGAGGGCAGAATTTATTCTCCTCTGAGAACCTCAGTTTTTGCTTAAGGCCTTTCAACTGATTGGATAAGACCCACCCACTTTATTGACATTCATTTCCTTTACTTAAGTCAAGTGATTGTAGTTGTTAACCGCATTTACAAAATACCTTCACAGCAACACCCAAGTTAGTGTTTGGTTTAATAATTGAACCAAGTTGATACATAAGACATGTAAGGCTAACCATCACAAGGGACAAAGGGGAAGATTGGCAGCTCAGATGACCTAGGTTCAACTCTTGTTTCTGCCCCTTACTAGTGTTCATCTTTGGAGATCTTGAGAGTACCTGTTTACAAATCTGGAAAATTGAGATTGAATAATAATATTATAAATGGCATTGTTAATATTAGCTCACATAATGGTTTAAAATCAAGAAAGAAGTGTGTCAGGGTTGTATACTTTCACCATACTCTTTCAATCTGTATGCTGAGCAAATAATCTGAGAAGCTGGACTAGATGGAGAAGACGTGGCATCAGGATTGGAGGAAGGCTCATTAACAACCTGCGATACGCTGACAACACAACTTTGTTTGCTGAAAGTGAGGATGACTCAAAGCACTTACTGATGAAGACTGAAGACTACAATCTGCAGCATGGATTACATCTCAATATAAAGAAAACAAAAATCTTCACAACTGGACCTATAAGCAGCATCACGACAAATGGAGAAAAGATTGAAGTTGTCAAAGACTTCACATTGCTTGGTTCTACAATTGACACCAATGGAAGTAGCAGTCAGGACAAAGAGGCTGCAAAGGACCTCTTTCAAGAGCAAAGATGTCTCCTTGAGGACTAAGGTGCTCCTGACCAAGCCATGATATTTTCAATCACTTCATATGCATGTGAGAGCTGGACAATGAATAAGGAAGACCAAAGAAGAGTTAATGCTTTTGAGTTGTGGTGCTGGCGAAGAATGCTGAAAGTACCATGGACTGCTAAAAGAACTGACAAATCTGTCCTGGAAGAAGTGCAGCCTAAATGGTCCTTGGAAGCGAGAATGACCAGACTTCATCTCACCTACTCTGGTCAGGTTGTGAGAAGGGACCATTTCCTGGAGAAGGATGTCATGCTTGGTAAAGTGGAGGGTCCACAAAAGAGGGGAAGGCCCTCAACAAGATGGATGGACACAGTGGCTGCAGCCATGGGCTCAGGTATAGCAAGGATTGTGGAGTTGGCTCAGGGCCAGACAGTGTTTCGTTCTGCTGTGCTTAGGGTTGCTATGAGTCAGACATGACTCAATGGCACCTAACAACAGCAACAACAACAATGCCAAAGAGCCTGGTACAATGCCTTGATAGAGTCTTTGAGGATACTCAATAATTTCCCCTTCCTTCTTTCCTTCCTTCCTACCTTCCTTCCTTCACTCCTTCCTTCCTTCCTTTTTTCTCCCTCCCTCCCTCCCCTCCTCCCTCCCTTACTTCACATTTACCTATCTTGCTGCCTAATAATATATCCAGAGACTCTCCTCCTATCTCCTGGGGCAGGGGGTAGAACCAGAAAGCTTTAGATAAAAGACCTCTCTGTCATTTAAAACTTGCACTCCTCAACCTCCTCATTTGGCTCCACATCCATTTTTGCAGTTTGCCTCAGAAGGGGTTCTAAACAGGGAAGTGAGGACTGGTGACCCTGCTGCTCAATCTTTTTGCAGAGCCCTGGGGTCATTGTGAGCAGGCCTGGAGAGGCTCTGTTCACTAATGCCAAACTAAATGATGCATTAAATTGGGCAAGGGCTGCCTTCAGGTAAAGATGAAAAGGACCCTGGCTGCCCTAAGTAGAGAACATTTCCTTCAGGATGTTTTCAGCTGTACTTTTCCATCCCACTTCAAATAGCGCAGGTGATAAGGACTTTGTGTGTATAACCCCCTGAAGCAGCCCAATAACACTGGGTCTCTCTCTGCTACAGAGAAAGAGAAGGAAAGTTGTGCAAGAGGAGATGCTTCAGCTTTCCTTTCAATAAAAAAAATTCTTTTCCTTCCTAACACCCCCTTTGGTAGAAAAGAAAATACAAGCGCAAAGAAGGTATTACTTGTTTTACCAAAACTTCAAAAGACACCAAATCCAAGTCTCCACATAAGTTTCTGTAGCATTCCAGTAACCTTTGATTATAGTTCCAATTAGGATAAGTTTCACTAAAATGAGCTAGGTATTTCTGTGTCCAGCATGGTCATAAAATAGAGACAGTCATTTACTGTACACATCTGTGCAAGACTGAGGGGAGACTTTTAGAAGAGGTAGGTCTCAGTCTCCACAAAGGGTTAGAGGGCAGATAATTTCTCTAAAAAGGGCAGTCAAATTTGGACCTCAAGGTTATGGGAGAAAACCTGCTATCTGATCAGAGTGCAAATTGCTCTAAGGTTTGGCTGTCAATCACAGCAGAATAAGTAGACCATTATGTTTTACTGTCTGCTGCATGCATAGACTAAATTAAGGCAGTTTTGATATTTTTTGTCATTTTCTTTGTTCTTTGGACTATTACAGAATGAATATGGCACCTAATAGTTTGGCCAGCAGAGCTTCAAATGCAAAGAAAATTGACAGGATTTTTTTTAAATGATAATAACAATATCTTCCCTGGCTATTTAAGTGATAAAACAAGTTCCATATATTGCTTTATACTGGTATATATTTTATATCAATGTAGAATACAAAAATTAAACATACAAATATGGATATTGCCTATATAAGTTTACACGTTTCTACAAATAAATTTAGAACAGATAGGTGTTCTGTTCAAACTTAAACATAACAAACTCAAAAACTAACTTAGATCAATGCCTAGCATGCAATGAACACTCACTAAAGGATTCCCCCCACCACCACTGGCAAGCACACACACACTTCATTTTTCCATTTCCTCATGGTGCCATACTGACTACACTCCCCCCCACACACACACACACCCATTAAATACAGCCACCTGAGTGACTCGACAGCTGCTTAACTATTTTCAAGTAAAACTGCAGGAGAATGGAGAGATTTTAGGTGTGCTCTCTAGGTGGTAGGAGGCCCTGGGTGGTAGAAACAGTTAACATGCTTGGCTGCTAACTGAAAGGCTGGAGGTTCAATCTACCCTTAGTGCCTTTGAAAAGCCTGACAATGTACTTGCAAAACATCAGCCATTGAAAAGCCTGTGAAGCACAGTTCTATTCTGACACATACAGGATCACCATGAGTTGGAATCAACTGGACAGTAGCTGGTATCTGACAGAAACAAGAAGGCTTTCTATATCCCAGATGAGAATAGTGGAAAAGCACTTGAAAAAAGACACAGACAAGAGAAATGGTACTAGCTTAGAGGCAGGTAAGGACATTACAGGGTGTAGTGTGCAACCAAGTTCTCCCAAAAGCTAGACCTTGGAACAGCCCATCTCTGAGTCCCCTTTTTATGCAGGTGGAGGTGGCAGGTGAGAAGAGGATCCTCCAAAGTTCTGAGGGGATTATGGCTGAACTAGAAACAAGACATCCTCTTTGTTTGCATTGGATGTAGCCATATTTCCTGACAGCCATCCACCCTGTCTGACTTGCAGACTTTATTGATATTTTCCTTTTTATTCCTTCAGAAATGACTCACAAATGCTGCCATTTTTCCCTACACAAATTACCTTTCAGAAACCCAGAGGAGAAAAAGCGTTTGGAGCCATCATTATAAGCATGATACATCTGTGTTTAATAAATTGAAGAAGTGTAATAAAATTTTTATACTTTGGGGGAATATGCAGAGTTTTATCCTTAAGAAAAATGTATCCATCTGGTCCCGAGAGAATTGGATTTTGCATTAAGTGGTATTTGTTGGTTGGGTGATTGGAGAATGGGAGAGGGGAACAGGAGGATATTCTTAGATCCAAATCTCATCCTTACGTGGAGTTCGTTTCTGAAAATGTAGCATCCAGAAGCTGGTGAGTAATTTTTCATGGTGCAATATTATGTCACCAGATCTGCTGAGCCAATGCACAATAAAAGTAATCCTCCTTTCTGCAAATGCTGGGAATATGGCAACCACAGATGTGCTGAAACAGAGGCATTCGTGCCTGGCAGGGTTCAGGAAACCACAGATCTAGCCAGTTGTCAAATTTCCGGTGTACACTAACTGCAAGGCTGCAAAACCTAAAGAGCGGAGGGGGTGACTGAAGGTTCATGAGACACCCTCCAATCCTTTCTGTTTTCTCTTTTTCTAGGGTTGTTATTGCACAGTTTTGCACATTACTTTACAATTTCAGGCCAATCTAGTAATATACTAATGAAGATAGTGTGGAACTGGAGAAGAGTGGAAGTAGATAAGAAAGATGAACTTACAAATGAGAAGTTACAATTTATGACTACCCTGGTCTAAAAACCAAACTCACTGCCATCAAGTTGATTCAGACTCATTGTGACCTTCATTGGGTTTCCGAGGCAGTAAATCTTTATGGAAGTAGATTGTCCAGTCTTCCTTCCATGGGGTGCTTGGTGGGTTTGAACCACCAGCCTTCCGGTTAGCAGTCAAATGCCTTAGGCACTACGCCACCAGAGCTCCTTAAGATTAATATAATCCAGACTGGAATCATTATCATACGTTGATTATGACAATGTTCATTTTTTCCTCATTTTATCAGAAATGAAAACCTTTTCTTGGAATACTAAAAGTATCATGGACCATAAGCAGTGTGCCTACTGTGTCTACTGATAAGTGCCTACTGATAAGTCAGCCCTGCTTTGGGGCCACTTGGAGGGCTGTTTGCCTACCAAAGCCAGCTCTCCTCCTCTCTCCTGCCTTGATGGGATGAAGTATCAGAGCAAGGAGCTGATCCAGGCTTTCTAAGTTAACTCCTAACTCAGGATGCTTTTCCTTTTTTTGTCTAACCTGAGAATAATACACGGAGACATAAGGGGGAAAATCCCTATTTGCAGTAACCTTCCACCCATTCTCAATCACGCTGACTTTTACCTATTCTGTTGCTAAGCTGTGGGACAATTATGCCTCCCCAACACCGTAGAGCCCTCCTCTTGTTTATGTAAAGACCCCAATTAAACTAGAAATAGAATTTAGTGCTAAAAACATTGTTTAAAAAATGTTAAGACATTCAGTCCAGCACTCCTGTTCATTATTCTCTGCTGAAACCTAATATTAGAACAGCATGTACCGAGGACCTGGACCATGAATTAATAATGAAGCACTTGTACTGGAAAATACGTGAGCACCTAGTTACTTTATTTGGCAGGCACCTGTGGGGACGGGAGTTCACTCTGCCTTACACAGCACTTCTGCCAGTAGTTTTGCAGAATAAAACAAGAAATCAGTTATTTCGGTGGGGTTATCTGCAGAGGAGAAGATCTGAGAGTTCCTCTGCCACCCATTCTCCCACCTGCTTTGCTGCCATAGACGCAGGGGTCCTCAGAAATGTTCTGGGCCTGGCTCATTTCTTCTCTGAAACTTTCACTTTCCTCAAGAACTGAGTTCTATGGATGTTTTAACACATGTAATTTCAATTCTTTCTTTACCTGGTTTAGGATTAAAAACTACCTCAGGATTAAAAACTCCTGAAGGAGTCCCCGGGTGGAACAAATGATCAGAGGCTTGGTTGCTTCCTGAAAGTTTGATTTGGACCCACCCAGAAGCACCTCAGGAGCTCTGGTAGCGTAGTGCCTAAGGCATTTGACTGCTAACCAAAAGGTTGGCAGTTCAAACCCACCAGCCACTCCTCAGAAGGAAGGTTGGGCAATCTACTTCCATAGTGATACCACCTCGGAAACCCAAGGAGGAGTCTTTATGAGTCAGGTTTGACTCGAAGGCACATAACAACAACAACAACAGAGGCACCTCAAGGGACAGGCCTGGTGATCCACCTGTGAAAGATGTCAGCCTTGGAAACTATATGGAGTAGCTCTACTCTGCACACTCCATGGGGTCTCCATGATTGGAATCCACTTGATAACAAAGGCCAAGATAGAATTGTGTAAGGGGCAAGGTAGGATAGCGGTTGAGGACAGAGATTCCAGATTAAATCAGACATAGTTTGGAATTCTGTCTCCACGGACCATCACATGATCAACAGTTACATCATCTTGAGCAAATCATTTAAATTTTCTGACCCTCAGTTTCTCCCAAAAGGGGGATGATAATAATAATAATTTTTCTAGATTAATATAAAGATTAGGATAAATATGATGGAGCATCTACCACAGTGTAGTGTAGAGTTGGCACAACATAAATGCTAGCTTTCATCATCATCATCATCATCATTTTCCCCATCACTTTCTTTGTATCCCTATCCTCTAGCAAAATAATTAGCACATAGAAATATTTGTTGTGTAAATTATGGGATAGCTTTTACATGCAATCCTTTGAGCCAAGATAAGTAACTTGACAGAGCATTTTTTTTTTTTTTTCCATTTGGCTCAATCTTTGACAAAATTAATTTTCACCAGCGTTTTCTCCTTTTTCAGTGCATTTTCCCTGCCTCTTAGAGGTATCTTTGAATTCATCAGGGATGTTTTCCAATGGATATTCCATTTCTAATAGATTTTACTTCAGGAGCATTCTGAGCAGATTTTCCACCTGCAATGATCACCGCACCTATTGTAGCAATAAAGAGAAATGTGAACCTGAACATGAAAATACGCTTACATACAGAGGTGTCAAGCTTTTGGCTCTGTATGTGTTACTACAACTTTAAGGATTATTTGGCTTATTTCTGGCAAGGTAACTCACTCACCTGTCCCCTAAGACCAGGTTTTTGTTGCTTCCTGCACATGTAAAAAAAAAAATGCCTTTCTACATCTGCAGAAAACAAGTAGTTGTTGTCATCACTATACTTGCCCTGTGAAACCTTAGCAGGGTAGGTAGAGTTACACACTCAGCTCCTTTAGAGGAGCGCAGCATTTCAGCTCCAGTTGGGGAGATGCAACCAGCAGACCCGATAAAACTTGGCTTTTGAGTTTTGTGGATTTAGATATTAAGAAAAATAAAATAATGAAATCCCAAAATCTTTTTTTTTTAAAAAAATGACAAAATTGTAAAAGGAGGATGTTAGATGTCTCTCTGTTGATGAAAACCAATTCCTAAGGGAAAGTCTAGGTTTTGTTTTATTTTTTTTTTTAAGCTATTACATAACTGAGTGTAATATGTGGTACAGGAAATAATTTTGCCTACACACCTGCACAGAAAAACCCACATCAACAAGTTTGCTTCGGCCGTCAATCTGTGAGACCAAAAGCTAAGCCTGAAAGCAAAGGTGAAATAAAATACGAAAATTGCACAGCAGCCACAGAGGAGTCAGCTATCCAGAGGCCCCTGCTGACACCCCATCTTTAGGGTAGAGTTTCAAGTACATTTTGATGTCTTGGTCACCTGACCCAAGCTCTGGACCCCAATTGGCCTCCAAATTTGCAGGCTAAGTAATGATGTAACCAGAGTGTGTGGGAACCAGGAGGATGTGACAGATACAATTTTTCCCAGTCATTTATTAGACTTGGCTACTAATTCTGCTTGTTACTCAGTTTGACTGCTGGTTATCAGGAAATTTGAACTACTTAAAGTACATAATGAGTTTATCTAGACCCAGAGAAGAATTTAGTCACATTTATGTAAAATTAAACCACACTTACAGAAAATAGTAATTTGTGGACTTTAATTATTTATGTTTAAATTTGAGAGCAGATATATTTTAATGTATCTCCATTTTTGTTTTTTGTACTACCTTTTTTAGTATAATGAAAATCATTTTTGTGTTGCTTTTAAAAAATCAAACTAAATGTGTTTTATCTATGTGTTCCTCTTCCTTTTCTCCATTTTGTAGTGTTTTTTATGTTTGTACTTATATAATTTGTCACTATGGTTACTTTGGGCCTTTAAAATGCTGACACTGTATCAGAGACAACCAAGAGAAGAAATTTTGTTTGACAAGAATGAGCAGAACCAGTTTGGCAAACTTCAGGTATAACCAACAGAGCAGAGCAAGGACGCCTAGGGATAAACACAGTCGTTGTTCTACCAATAAGACTTCATGTCAGGAAAATGAGCATATTCAGGCTTCACAGCAAAAAAAAAAAAAAAAAAGGAGATCTAATGCTGATAGCAAAATTTAAAGAGATTTTTTTTTCTCTAAATGTCCCCTCCCCACCCTCTTCATCCCCAAAAAATCACTTAAGTAATTTCTAGCACTCACACACTATTATCTTTCTGATGTGTCTGTACGAGTTTGTAAAGACTGTTCTGAGTCATAGTTCCAAATCTCCTTTAGGCAGTCTTGCAATTTGTACTTCCCAAGACCTTATCATTGATTTTACAACAAACAGAAAATGTAAGAGATCCCCCACTGAGTAGTATGACCAGACTTTATAATGAACTCCCAGCATTATTTTTTTTTTAATTAATTGCTCTTATGTTTTGGTGGCATACCTACTTATAGAAAATATTTCACATTTTCAAGAGACTTATTCTAGTTAGCAAAAACATCTTTAGTAAAGAAATCCCGAAGAAACCCTTCTTTGTCATTCTCCTTGTTTAGGTGTATATCATGACCAATACATAAGCAATAGATATGGTGTCTGACATCTATTTAAACTTGTTGGGAACTATATCAAACATTAATGGGGATTAGTGTTAGAACTGGTGTAAACATAGCTGACAATCTGCTACAAATGCGTACTCACATTTCCATATGTTATGTGGTAAGTAGAGCCATTTAAGAAGCGAGATACTCAAGGAGATGCTATTCAGGTAGCAAGCATTTGGCTGTTGAGAAGTAAACACACCCTGGCTGTGTTTACTTCATTACACCCATGTATACATACTTACCCAACATTGACTCTTAAACTTCCCCTCAAGAGACAAGTCAAGTTCGAGATATGCAGTTGCACTGTACAAAGTTTCTAAAACATAGATAAAACTGATTTAGTACTTCCAGGTGCACTGTAATTCTTGGCAGAAAAAGTTAATTCCAGGTGTGTAATCTCCTAAAGAAATCTGTTGTCAAAGCTGGATAAAATCATCACATTAGAAAAATAGAAATTCACCTCTGAACAAAGTACCAGGTATGGCCAGGAAAACTCTCTGCTCCACACAGAAATTACAGCATAAAAGTGAAACTCACTTTTACTTATGTAAACATTGCTTGGTTTTGGGCATCATTTCAAAAGAGGTAGAACTGAACATGCACGAGCATATAGAAATATGACATACTCTTGGTGGGAGGTTTGGGGTGGGGTTCCAGTGCCAAGCCAAACTCTAATACACAGACAAAGGAAGAAAGAGGATGCATTTTATAGCTTACAGATTTTTTCTTCATTTTTATTTTAAACAGTTGGACCAACCAAATAACTCAATCAATAACAACAAAACGGAGATGTGCCACACAGTGGAAAATGTTATAACAGCTTGAATAACAAGGAGGCCTAGGCAGGGGTGGGAATGTGGGCAGAGGAGCCAGGAGAGAAGATCCTATGTTATGGAATATTTAGACTTTGTAATACAATGCACAGTTATTAATTGGTTTCTTTTTAAGAGGCACTGATTTATGACAGGTTTATGAACAATATAGCATGTACAGAACACCAAAGTTCTCCCATGGCTTGTTTTTATTTCCATATGTTCAGAAGAAATGAACATCATGTTTAATAGCAGTCCAAGCTGCTCTTGAAGTGTGTGCCAGTGCTACATCCCTTGTGAGTTGTTACCACCAGATTAATATCCTGTGGGTCACTTAATTTAAAAAACCACATTATAGAGGCATTATGTGATTAGATGTATTGCTTTTACAAGCCAGTTGGGGTGTGTACTTTGCATCTGGTTCAGAAAGGCTGGGAGGCTGACTTATGTAGACCTCCAACCTGGAGTCTTTGAATGGCCCATGACTGTACAGACACACAGACAAGCAGGAAAAAAAAAAAAAAAAAATGAGCCATCCATCTAGCATCAGAAACTGTCTTAACCACAGAATCTCCATGGAACAAACTTGCTTAGTCATATATTGGCCTAAACAGCTGGTAAGAATTGTCTGCTCCTGAAAATTGCAAAAAGTAGAGGTAGGTGCTATCGTATTCCCCATCAGCCCTACTTGTCACCAAAGCCTTGTGGTAAACAGAGAATTATGCTATTTCCAATTTGTGCTATCAAAATCAGCTTCTACAAATTATAAAGTATGTCTCTTGTGAATTTTAAAATATGCTCTTTGTTTTCCTAGTTACACCTTTCCAAATCTGGGTATTAGGCAGAAGACCCAAAACAAGAGTATCTTATTTCTTTAGTACTACTATCACAGAAATACCAAGTGGATGGCTTTAACAAACAGAAATTTATTCTCTTACAGTTTAGGAGGCTAGAAGTCTGAATTCAGAGTGTCAGCTCTAGGGGCAGTGAAGGCCCCTCGACCAGCGTTTCACTCTGCCTCTTGTTCCAGGCCCCCTGTAGCTGGAGGCTTCTGCTGACTCATGCAGGTACTGGCTGCTAAGGCCAAGGAACCCAAGACCGGCAGGTAAAATGGCACAATCCCAAGATAAGCAGGCAACAAGGTAAGCCACTAGTTCAAGTCTAGGAACTGGAGATGAAGACTCAGCCAAATGCATGATCCAAAATGTGCCCAAAAGCTAGAGCCCTTTCCCAGAGCTTCTCCATACACACACACACACACACACACACACACATACACACATATACATATATACAGAAGCTCTGGTAGCGTAGTGCCTAAGGCACTTGACTGCTAACCAGAATGCTGGCAGTTGAAACCCACCAGCCACTCCTCAGAAGGAAGGTTAGGCAATATACTTCCGTAGTGATACCACCTGGGAAACCCAAGGAGGGGCCTCTATGAGTCGGATCCAACTCGATGGCACATAACAACAACAACAATATATATATTGCAGGTCACACCCAAAGGTAACTGCCCTTCAACTACTTAGCTGCTCACAGCAGATTCTACCATTGAAGTGATTATAATCACATCATGGATAAATAACTACATCCAGCTGCCAAGCCACTCAAAACCACAGCCCAGCCAAGTTGGCACACAACCTTAACTACCACAAAGAAGAAGCACGCTTTTTAAATAAACAAGAGGAATTTATCATTGGCTCCAAAAAAACCAAATCAAACCAAACTCACTGCTGTCGAGTCGGATCCGACTCATAGCAACCCCTCCTTGAGTTTCCAAAGCAGTATCACTATGGAAGTAGATTGCCCAATCTTCCTTCTGAGGAGTGGCTGGTGGTTTTGAACTGCCAGACTTCTGGTTAGCAGTCAAATGCCTTAGGTACTATGTCACCAGAGCTCCTATTGGCTCCAAGTTCACCTTCGAATGGGATGCCCAGCATTTCCTGCAGGAGTCACAGATGGCTTCAGATGCAGTGGCTCCTGTCAATAAGGAAGCATCATTCATCATTTACAGATCTTTGGTGGCACAGTGCCTCAGTAAGGCATTTGACTGCTAGCAAGAAGTTTGGTGGTTTAAACTCAACAGCTGCTCCACAAAAGGAAGCTGAGACAGTCTACTTCCATAAAGATTTACCACCTTGGAAATCCAATGGGGGTTGCTATGAGTCAGAAAAGACTCGATGGCTGTGGATTTTGTTTTATTGATTATCTGTGAGAATTCACTTAGGCCTCAGCAACATTGTCAAGAGGGGAAGAAATCCTGAAAGGCATCCTGGCAAGACTGTGTGGGCTGCAGAACCTGTGTCTGTGCACATGGAGTCACAATCAAAAACAACAACGTTTTCCTTCATTAGAACAAATCTACAGTAGTCGCCTGTCTTTTTAACTCTCCTGGGCTTTTGCAAATACTGTAGACTGAAATACTTGTTTTAAAAGTAAAGTCATTTTGTTCAGTCCTTCAAACTGTCAGTGGATATGTTCTTGGAAAGCTGATATATGTTTCATTAAATGTAAACTGAACCGATCAATTGTGAACTGCCTTTCTCTATGTAGAGGAAAAGGAATTTATTTATTAGGAGTTTATTAAGGGCTGTCAGAAATGAGTTGGACACCAGAAACTGTGCCAATAGGTTTGCCAAAGCAGAAAAATCCTTGCCTGCCTCCCTGACAGTTCAGGTGAGTTCTTATTTCCCTTTCAGAAGAGAGGGATCTCCAGTGATTGCTTTTAAAGACAAAAGTCTTGATTGTAGGTTGAAGCAACAAGAGTCACAAGGGCATGGGGCTCCCATAGTCCAACCACAACTATCCAGGTTGTCTCATTACTTTTCTTAACCTGCAGCAACAGGAAAAATGTGGAGGTGAGAAAGGGAGGGATGAAAATATGAATCACACGCTACCCTGTTCTGCAACTTGCCACAAGTCTAAAATATTCCCAGTCACAAAAGGATGAACAAGTCTTTTGCTCTAATCATTTTTTGATAAAGTACTAATAATTCCCAATGGCTTAATCATTAGTAAATAAATAAATAATACAGTTTCTCATATTTGCATCTTTAAAGTAATAACAGGTGGAGAACACACCAGATTCATACTGACCTAGAGACTTCAATGGTATTCCAAACCCAGCTCCTACAAGTGGGGTCAGAGCTTCTCTGTGTCTGTTTTTTAAATCTGTAAAATCACGATCTTATCTCACCTGTCAAATTCACCACAAGGTTATTGAGAAGAACTAAGTGAGTTCCTAACTATGAAAATGGCTTTAAAAATATGAAGCACAAATTTAGGGGGCAGTGGTGATTATGAGTGGCACAGTGGTTAAACACTGCAACCAGAGAGTCAGCAGTTCAAACCCACCAGCCACAGGAAACAGACTTGGTGGTCTACTCCTGTAAAGATTACAGCCTGGGAAACTCTATGGGGCAGCCATAGTCTGTCCTATAGAGTCACTGTGAGTCAGAATTGACTCGATGGCAATGGGTTTGATTTTTTAGTTGGTGATTATGAGAGAAAATACAACTGGAAATTGTCCAGATTTATAAAACTATAGCCTCGTGCTTGTCATTTGAGAATTTTTATATCCTTAGACATCCAGCACTGGGATAATACAGGAAGTGCCCAGATTACAAACTAGTTCTGTTCCTAAGCCTGTTTTTAAGTCAGATTAACACGTAAATTGAAACAGATAGGTACAGTTCATATCTAATGTCAGTCAAATATTTGTCTTTGTATGTAGTGTATGTGTACATTTCTTTACCCAAAAACCATTAAAGAAACACTTCCAGATATACTAAAAAATAATAATATAGTTATAATAATAATAATATTTCAATGTGCATTGCAAAGTAGAGGGTTTTTTTTTATTACAAACCATTGTATGCACCTCAGATTTTTAATATAGTAGGCTTTACCAGAGTTGGTTTGTAACTACAGGCAAGACGTACATCAGACGTTTGTAATGGGGACTGCCTGTCATAAAAGTTTATGAGCATAAAAGCAGTCCTTGAATGCAATAAAATAGACACAACATATACTTTTCAAAAGAAAATTCATGATATGCATATTTCTGTATTTTCTAGTACAATCCAAAGGTCAGGAAGATGTTAACACAAAGTGTTCAACATTTTGCACGTCTGGAAGTTGTCTTTCCATGCTTTGCCTACATGAGTCACCTCTTATGAATGATGCCTGGTCACCATCACCTTTAGATCCTTAGTTTTACTGACATTATGTGCTGCTCTATCCCCAGATGCAATGGTTTCTGTCAAAAATACACATTTTTCTCAGTATCATCACCCAAGAGATTATATTTTGAATCCCTGGTTCTGTCTAAATTAGTCTCTAGGTAATGGAAGGATGGAAGAGAGGTAGAGTCCATAAAACCTGGAGTGAAAACTAAAAAACCTGTCCTTAAAGAAATTTTTGTTTTTCTAGGATGAAGACAAAGATTTCATTTTGCATCAGCAGTTGCTTCCCTATTAAACAAGCACCTGCCACTACAAACACTTCCTTTCTAGATATCTGCACATGTCTCTGTCCACAGTACCCTTGCCTCATCCTCTAAGCCAGAGGAAATCATACTGACTTTTCTGCAACTTTGATATTTTTCTTTTAACTTTACTAGCTGGAAATCTGTTATTCATATTGGAAGCCAAGTCGTGCTTAGGTGGCTGAGTTGCCCATAGAGCTTTAATTAATAAGGCATTCAAGGACAAAAGTACTAGGCCAGAGGCACAGGTTGTCTTCCTGGGGGCTGTTTAGAGAAGAACAACAGTCATTTATACCTCATCTCAGTACTTGGAGAAGGTTCCTAGGTCGCACAAATATTTTCTGTTTCCCAGTGTCACTGAGGAAGAAAAGCCTGGCAATCTGCCTCGGTAAAAATCACAGCCAAGAAAGTCCTGTGGAAAAGTTCTACTGTAACACATGGGGTCACCATGAGTCAGGATTGACTCAACAGCAACAGGCTTTTTTTTTTTTTTTTTTAAGTATTCAAGCACACAGAATAAGGCTAGAGTGAGATGGTCGATGCTATCTACAAAATCATAGCATTCTGGATCGTTAGATTGTCATTATCCCTGTTCTTAGACAAATGAACAGAGAAGCAGAATCCAGGGATTACTCTTCAAATAGAGAAGTAGAAAGCCTGTGCTCTATTTTCTTGTCTACCTTCAATCTCCTGAGCTAGGACTTGAAGAATACTTGAAATCCTCTTGCATTCCTCCTTTTACCATTATATTCTTTGTCTTCCGTGGACATTTTCAACTCTGCCAACAGCGTCTGTGAATCTGTGCTCTAAATGTCAGGACCTTGCCAAGAAGGTTTGCTAATCATCCTAACTCCCCCTGCTGGTGGGTTTAGCTATAACTCAAATTTCAAAGCCTACTCGCATTTGAACACAGTAACAGCTAAAAAATATTTTTCAAGGTAACTCACATTGCAAACGCAATGCAGTTATAAGCACTGAAGAAGGAAGAAAAATTAAAAGAAAGACAAACTTCACATGAGAATGTAACTCACTATAATATAAATAAATTGGAGGTTTGATATCATTTTTAAAAACTACCCTTTGGGATTAGGTTTGTGAACTATAAAAGATACGTTTGTATACTGTTTTCCCTTATTCTCTTTTTGTTCCCACACTACTTCTCATTTTTGTGGTTTGCGATATTTCCCTTTATCTCTAAGCTCTAGACTTGTACTTAATAAGTACCAATAAAGATTGTATGTTATCCTTAAACAGTGGTAGCATTCCCCACCTGCTAATTGCTTTATTTGTACTTACTATTTCCGCCCTCTCATCAACAGAGGCTTTAGCATAAAGGGCAATGAAGTAGAACGTGATGAGGCAAATGGGAGCCAGCCGAGTGAATGCTTCTGTAATTACACAGTAGCCTGGAGTAGCTCTTCTCAAATCAAATTATGAGCCTGGATTACCTAAAACTCTCAGGACACAGCCTGGGTTTTCATCTGTCTGTAGGTTACTGTCGACAACTAGCCCTCTTTCCTCTTGCCACTATTCTTCATGGAGATTATCAAAGCTCCTGTCTCCGGGCAATATTCCCAAAGCAATGAGACTCCTAGGAAAAGGCCATTTTCTTCAATGACTTGCCTGACCTCATGTGCTTTACTACTTATTAAAAAAAGAAAACGAAAGAAATTTTTTTCCTGTTTCTAACCACATGCATTTGCATATCAAAGTTTATTCCTGGCTGAGCTGGTTCATGCTTCTTTGGCAAATATTTATGCCTCATCAATGTCCCAACCACCCATCAGGCCACTGGAACAAAAGTCAGTAGGCTTTGGCTGTGTTTGGATCTTTGTTTGAACACCTGACCATGCCCTTATAAAAATGTAGACTGCACTGGAAGTAACCTAGTAATAAGAGGACTAGACTCCAGGTCAGGCCATCTGGAAGAGGGGATGACAAATCTCTCCATGTGTAGCTGTGTGACCTTGAACCAGTCACTGAATTTCTCATTTTCTCCATCTGAAACCCAAAGAGCTTGAACCAGATAATCTCTAAGGTCCCTTTACTTTTCTATGGCTCCATGTATTCACAGTAAAAAAAAAAAAAAAAAGAAAAAGAAAAAGTTGTCATCGAGTCCACTCTGACTCATGGCAACACCAAGTGTGTCAGAGTAAAACTGTGCTCCATAGGGTTTTCAGTGGCTGATATTTTGGAAGTAGATTGCCAAGCCTTTCTTCCAAGGTGCCCTTGGGTGAACTCAAACCTCCAACCCTTCAGTTTGTGGCTGAGTGTTAAGCTTCTGCAGTACGGAGTTCATAGTACTACATTGATCATGTACACAGGAGACTCCATGTTCATAGTACTACATTGATCATGTACACAGGAGACTTACTCATAAATCCAAGGTGTTTACATAATTGATAGCAGTAGTTAAGCAAAGCAAGAGAGTGATCTATTCCTGCAATGCTTTACATGTTTATTAAGATTTGGGGTGTCCCACAGCAGAACAAAAGGTGAATTATATTTGATAAGGTCCAGCTGGTTGATGTCTCTGGAAGTGGTTCAAGCCCCAGCTCTGCCAAATTCTGTGCAGTGGTGGATGGGTTCACCAAAGCTTCTGAGAAAAGTGGGCTAGATGTTGATGATCTCTAAAGTTGTTCCCGACAATGAAATTGTGGCTCAAATAGAAAAAAATTCAAACCAGCCCATTTCTACGTCTAATAATCAGTTCATTTTATT
The DNA here is from genome assembly GCF_000298275.1 of Orycteropus afer afer. NCBI lineage: Eukaryota > Metazoa > Chordata > Mammalia > Tubulidentata > Orycteropodidae > Orycteropus > Orycteropus afer. The sequence goes on from NW_006921619.1 coordinate 3,732,368, forward strand.
CCATATTCTTGAGTAAAAATGGATATTATTCTAGGTAATTAAAAGGAATCAACTCCTCTTTGGGTTTCCGAGTCTATGGAAGTAGAGGAGTGGCTAGTGGGTTTGAACTGCCAGGCTTCTGGTTAGCAGTCAAATGTCTTAGGCACTATGCCACCAGACTTTATACTAATCTGGTCTGAATAATTTTAAATTGGTTTACAAATATGTGTATAAAGTAGATATCCAAAGGGAGACGACAGGGAAGCTTATAATCATTACAAAGTTGAGAATTTTTCAGATCTTCTGATTATAGGGATGTGTTCTGACACCACATGCCAATTCTTAAGGTGACTAAGATATCATCAACAACATAATGTGGTTTTTGTTTTTGTAGCTAATATGTTAATTTACAAAGACATACCAAACTAAACTATTCATTGGCTTTTCATTTTTTAAAAAAGCTGTAAGTTTCCCACGCTAATGCCTTTAAAAACCACTCGTTAGTTAAACTGTTACAAAAATAAACTGAGTTTTAAATTGATTCCACTTGAAAACTAAAGAACTTAGCTAATGATGCAAATTTAATTGTTTTCCATATTATTTTTCTTAATTTACAAATTCTGAACATGAAGTGCTAGCACCTTCTAAGTACTTTCTGTATTTGCTTAAAATACAAGCTATATCCACCAGACTAAATCACCCAACCAATCAATAGAACCATTGCATAAAATGGCAATGGCCCCACCATGGATCTTAGGGACCACTATCATCCTTTGTGAGGTTAACTGAGATAGATGGGCAAAAGAACTTCACTTGGGAATGCTTTAGACAAGCAGAACACAAAAGAATTTAGCACTTCCAACTGGACAAATTATATACAGATAAGGTGACAGGAATTTGATTTCTGGTCTTTCAAGTCGAACTTGAAACCCTCATCCCAGAAATTTCCTGAAACATTTGTAGAACTTCTACACCTACTCTGCAAACTTGAAAGGTTACATAAACATTAGTTAGGCCATTTTGGAGTTGCTCTTAACTGTTGCTTCTCTCATTTAATTGTGGTTGAGACAGGTAGAGAAAATAACTTTTACCAAGAATCAATAACATAGTATTTGTTATTTTCCAATGCTAACATCCTCTCCTTTCTATCTCATTTACTTGCCATTAACACCACCACATCTGGTTCACTGGCCTCATAAATGTGGGATTAGTATATATATATATAATTGCATAAATGTATATATGTGTGTATATATATATGTGTATGTGTCATGTGTTTTATATATATACATATGTGTGTGTGTATATATATAGGTATATATATATATATATATACACATACACATACACACACACATATATAGGAGCTCTGGTGGCATAGTACCTAAGGCATTTGACTGCTAACCAGAAGGCTGGCAGTTCAAACCCACCAGCTACTCCTTGAAAGGAAGACTGGGTAATCTACTTCCATAGAGATACCTCCTCAGAAACCCAAGGAGGGGTCACTATGAGTCAGAAGTGACTTGATGGCAGTGAGTTTGTTTATATTTTATATACACACACACACAACGAGCAATGCACTGCCGTCGAGTCGGATCTGACTCATAGCAACCCCTCCTTGGGTTATATATATATATATATATATATATATATACACACATATACACACACACACACACATATATAAAGTATACACACATAAAGTGTTTTACATACATACAAACACAGACAGCATGTAAAAGGAAGTATTGCTTAGTTTTAAGGTCATGGTTTTAAGAAAATCCTTTTTTGTGCCTCCATTTCCAATCAGCAGCTTGCTATCAAGACTTTCTCCTAAGTAGGATTACAAAATATCTATGTATGGCATAATAGTTACATGTCCAGTCTCTGAATCCAGGCTGTGTTTGTTCCAATCCTAGTTCTATTTCTTCCTTGTCTGTTTAACCTTGGAAAGTTGTTTAACCTCACTGTGACTCAGTTTCCTCATCAATAAATGGGGGTAATTGTGGAATTGACTTCATAGGATTGTTGTGAAAATTAAATGAGTTTACTGGTGACTACCGTATAAAAAGTATGAATAATTAGATATCATTATTTTAAAAAAAATTTTATTGTCATTTGGGTGCAAGTTTTCAGAGCAAATCAGTTGTACATTCAACAATTCACACATAAGGTGACAGGAATTTGATTTCTGGTCTTTCAAGTCGAACTTGAAACCCTCATCCCAGAAATTTCATGTCATTGCTTACAATCCCCTCAATGTAACATCACTTCCTCAATTCCTCCCCATGTTTCTCGTTTCCGTTCTTCCTTCTTTCCTAACGCTTCCTGCCTTCTGAACTTTGTTCTTGGGCAAATTCTGCCCTTTTGATCTCAAATGGTTGGTTGTTCTAATGAATATCTACCTTCTTAGAGTTATTGTTCACCTTTTAGACCTGTCTATTCTTCAGCTGAAAATTCAGCTACAGGAGTGAGTTCAGTTCCAAGTCTGAAGAGTATATATATATATATAACCAAGGGCCATAGTCTTTGGGGTTCCACCAGTCTCTGTCTGACCAGTAAGCCTGGTCTTTTTTATAATTTTGATTTTTGGTCCACATTTTTCTCTCACTCCATCCAGGACATTCTAATGTAATACGTTAGAGCAGTTGATAGTGGTAGCCAGGAGCCATCTAGCTCCTCTGATGGCAGGCTCGTGGAGGCTGAGGTTCCCATGATCTATTAGTCCTTTGGCATAATTGCTTCCATGCATCTTTTATTTTCTTCATTCTTCTTTGCTCTGGACAGGGAAAAACCAATAGTTGCACCTTAGATGGCTGCTTGCAAGCTTTTAAGACCCCAATTGCTACTCACCAAAGTAAGATGTGAAATATTGTCTTCATGGACTATGTTGTGCCAGTTGACCATTGTGTCCCATCAGTCCCTAGGCCCACTGCCTCAGTTCTTCAGGGTTTTTAGTCATGGTTATGATTTTATAATTTTGCCCCCTATATGCTCAACTACATTCATGGATATATTTGCAGCATATGCAAATATGTAGATATTATTATTATTGGTTTAGTTTATAGTTAGATATACAGAAGTATATCTAAATTAAACTACTGTCATTGTTAAAGATCTTTCAAGTGTATGAAGTTTTCAAACTATAAAATCTCATATTCCTTCTTTTCCTTTATGTCCTAAATTCTACACTGAGGCAGAAAGTTTCATTAGTGTTATTTCTCCAAACACTATGTCAAAGAAAGTTCTTGACTTAGATTGAGAGCAATGCTGCCCATAGCACTTTCTTTGATGATGGAAATAGTCTACATCTGCACTGTCTGGTACTTCAGCCACTACTCACGACTCTTAATGAATACTTGAAATGTGGCTTGTATGACTAAGGAATTCAATTTTTAATTTATATTTGATTTTAATTTTAAATAAAAGAACCACAATGGTCTAATGGCTGCCATATTAAACAGTGCCATTAAGGTGCATTTTGAAATCATACATATACTTGAATGTCTGAATGTGTGACTCTGCCACTTACCCACTCTGACTTAAATCTAGTACCATCTAGAATAAATGCAATAATATATGTAAAAAATCTAGTGTAGAGCAGTTTAAAATATAGTTTTCTTGCCTTTCTACCCTTTGAATCTGTATTATTCTGACCAAATGGCTCTTAGAAGGACTAGACCCAGAGCAGAGAAAATCTTGTATCTCTTATTCAATTTCAAAATGAAAAACACCAGCCCGTCGGCATTCTCACCTGCTTTACCTGCTCGTGGCAATTGTTAGACTAGAGCGCAAAGGTGACATTACACTTTAACGGAGATCCTTGACAGTGCCTGAGCATTTCTCAAAAGGCGTAAAACTAAGGGCATCCTCAGGACCTGCTCACACGCACTGAGCTGCATGGAGGTCCTACAGGCCCTGGTAGGTATGGCTGTGAGGAGCACATGTGTACATGTTCCCCTTGGCAGTAAGCCACAGCCCAGGCAGCTTCCTATTGCCTCTGCTAAAACACAGTCACTGACGGCCAATGTTCTACAAATTTTGTGATTTGGCATCAATAACTTCATCAAAGAGTTAGAAGGCTCCAGGAGAACCTCATTTTATTGAGAACCCATCACAATTACACACTTATAAAAGGACCAAATCTTTTAAAAAAATAAAAAAAACACTACCATCCAGTTGATTCCAACTCATAGTGACCCTATAGGACAGAGCAGAACTGCTTCCTAGGATTTCCAAGGCTACCTAAGGCATTAGACTGCTAACCAGAAAGTTGGCAGTTTAAACTCACCAGCTACTCCACAAGGAAGACTTGGCAATCTACTTCCATAAAGATTTACCCCCTCGGAAACCCAAAGGAAGTTGCTATGAGTCGGAATTAACTTGATGGCAGTGAATTTTTTTTTTTTTTTTTTAATCTTTATGGAACCACACTGCCACATCTTTCTCCCTCGGAGCAGATGGTGGGTTTGAACCACCAACCTTTTGATTAGAAGCTGAATGCTTAACCACTGCACCACCAGAGCATCTTCTTATAAGAGGAGGTAGAAGAAATGTCATGTATTATGGAAATAGAAGCGCAGTCTCTTCCAAAATCTTCAAGAACACAGTCATAACAGTCTGGGAGATGCAACCTCAAAAAAAATCTGAGCAGAAAATCATAAACCCAGGTCCTTTATGAAGAACTTTAGAAATACTGATTGCAGTATCTTACTTGAGACTTGACTTCAGAAGGTCAGGATGGGATCCAAGACTCTGTCAGCAGCCTCAGCCTTTTTCTGAGGTTATCTTGTGACAAAGCCTTTTACTATCAAGCCTTTTATTTGATGCTTGAAAGATTTTAGCCAGGTTGGCTCCTTACCAGGTTCTGAGCACACAGAGTTTCTGGATAGCCACAAGTATATGAGAGTAATGTATCATGATTTTAATCCCAAAATAGGAAGACCACTCATCCATTTAACCATTATAACCTGTATGCCAGATAAATTTGGCCAGGGAGGTGGATGAGAAATACTGATTTCATTCAAATCACGACTAATGTACACACAAAAGGCAAAGAACAAACAAGATTCCTATTATGTGAGACAGCATGGTGCCGTGGCAAATGTAGTGGCTTGATGTCATAAGACCCACTCCTCCTTGCTCAGTAATGCTGGGATTTGTGTCCAGTTACTTGACTTTTCTATCCCTTTGTAATATGGGGATAATGCTACTTTATTTTCAGGATTATAAGGATTAATTAGACAATCTGTAAAATGCTTAGCACAATAACCACCATCTGGTTGATAGTCAACAGAGATTTGTCCTCTTCACTCTTTAGATATCTCAAAATGATATTATGACCATTCCATTTAACTTCCATAGTTAGTCTCAGTCTATTCAAAAGTATTTACTTCTTACCCAGATTTCTAAAAGGAATCTATCACACGTTAGGCCAGGATGCCAATTTCAGCAAACATTGATTAAGAGCTGGGATTTAGTCCTCCTACGCCGCAAATAAAGTTCAAGCAATAAGGATTTGATTTTTTCCTGAGGCATGAATTAGGGGAACAAGAAATCCATAATATAGACCTTGGGCATCATTTGTCTGGATTAGTATAAATTCTTCTCACTGAACCCCAGGCTTTTATAATGGTTACTAAAGAGATCTTCACTGTGAGTTTTGACATCAATCTCCTCCTCTAGGACAAATGTCTTCTTGCATTATAGATAAGAAACAAGACCTTTGTGAATGGCTTTGGAGACCTCTTCCTGGTCACAACTATACATAAAGAAGGCCTCACTTCCTGTGTTTTCTTCTATATTCCTTGACTAGCTCTTCTCATACCAGCTTAACCGTCATCTTCTTCCTCTGCCAAACATATTCTCAGGCATTGGTGGTTCAGTGGTAGAATTCCCACACCCATGCAGGAGACCCTGGCTCGACTCTGGCCAGTCCACATCATACACAGCCATCACCCATCTGTCAGTAGAGGCTTGTGTGTTGCTATGATGCTGAACAGGTTTTGGTGAAACTTCAGACTAAAGATAGATGAGGAAGAAAGGGCTGGTGATCTACTTTCAAAAATCACTATATAAAAACCCTACAGATCACAACAGTTGAATGGATCATGGGGAGGGCACAAAACCCAGTAGCATTTTGTTCCATCATGCATGGAATCAACATGAATTAGGTGCCATTAAAGGGCAGCTAACAACAGGCTCTCACCTCTGAACTTGTCTCGATGTTTTAGATGAAATTAAACATACAGGAGGAAGAATTGAAATAATGAGTTTTCAGGCCCATTCCAACCCTGAAATGTGATTTTAAAGTCATAAATATCTAACTTTCTAAACGGTCACCCCTTCCCACTATAGCTGTTCAATTCTTACAGGAAGAACTAAAATGCGAACACACACCCTTGCCACTGAAAACGTACATTTGCCTCTCCAAAGCCTTATCCAAAATAGAAAGTAAACTTCTTTAGTTTCTCGTTCCTTGAAACTATGATTTTATAAAAATTCTTCCTGACCTGCGTTTTTGCAACATGCTTTGGTTAGCCACTTCACTTGTAGAGCACCTAAGCCCAGCACTGAGCAAAGTGATTAGCACATCACAAATACCTGTTAACTGACTGACAATGTTAGTATTACTCATTCTTTCATTTTACATACTTGTTCAGTGTTTTACCTGTTGTCTATTTATCCTCTGTGCCTACCTCTATTGTTGCCTTCTCTTAAACTACAAGTTGCAAAGTGTAGGAGCCACGCTTCTTTGACTCACTGTGGATAATGGGCTGTAGAGAGATGCTTAAACAGTCTTTTCAATTGATTGATTAATTAGAACGATTGATGGATGGATGGAGAAAAGGGTGAATGCATTACAGCATTCTCCATTTGCGATTCCAACAGGCTAAATTTACCAAAGGGGTCTGCTCTGCCTCTGCCCCTTTAACAAAGCACCAGAGGTAGGTGAGTGAGAGGGGTCAAGGAACAGCGTTCCCTACCGCACACAATAGAGGAGGGCGTCTTGGAGAGGATAGGTCTTCTTCTTTGGCTAATTGCTGCAAAACATCTTTTGAGACTAGGTGCCTATTCTCTATTATTTCTTGGTCATTTATTTGGGGTAACTTACATTTTTTAATTGAAAAAAGGGAAAAAAAGAAACTTAGCCCTACACTTTTTCGTCCCACACTTTTATACTTTGAGCTTCACTGAGCACAACTGATTTCCCTGCGGTTGATAATTTATTTATTCTTTTCCTAGGCCAGTATACACCCAGTTCATATAGAGGTGGACTTTGTTTCATTACCTTGAAAAAGGAAAAAAGAAATGAGGAAAATATTTTAAATTGGCAGATTTAATTTGGAATGCATGTTAATTTCAGGTTCAAATTAAGGGTCTTAGAGCTCAAAAAGTGCCTTGTTCTTACACAAATAATGTACCTGTTATGTTTGTTTGCCAACTGTCGTTACTTTCATAAGTGTTATATGCATGGGCGTGCTATTTATGTGGGCACATTATTTTTGAAAAATACTGTGTATATATATATATATATATATATATATATATATATAAATGTTCTACATATTGTTCTGACCAGAAAGAAGGATGAGCAGGATACATGGAAGCTAACAGAAGATCTCAAGTTTTTCATGAATTCTGGCGGAAATAAAGCCTATATTTCTGTTCATGTTTGTCACTTCCAATTGCAACACACCGGAGGGTTGAGTTCTCAGGAGATAAACTCCTGTCAGCACTCCCAGGGCACTAACTGAAAATCCATCTCTCTCTCTACCACTCAAGAAAATACATTAGAATCTAATAAGTGAAAAAACTAGAATATAGACAGACTTATTTTATAATGGTCATTTATTCATTTATTCAACAAATATGTATTGAGTACCCACTATGCGCCAAGTATGATTCTAGGCACTACAAATACAAAGGTGAGAAGATACACAAATTCCCTGTTCCCAAGAAGCTTACATTCACGTAGCTGGGCTCTTTGCTGGTAATCAATTGAACACGGTGGACCACTGGTACACAATCCTTATTCTTGGTTCCCTGGCACTCCAGGCCCTACCCTATTCTGTGGACTGTGGTGAGAGGAGACAGAAGCAGGATTGAAACTAATGGAGGAATAGAACTGAATCTTCAGTGAATCCTCAATGAATATCCATTATTTAGGGACTGGCAAGGGTGGTGCCTGTGCCCTTTGCTTGAGTATTAGGACCATCAAAGTAAGATGGCTCTAATCATTCTGGAAATCTCCGTTAACCATTAGTTGATGGAGACTCTAAGTAAAAAAAAAAAAAAAAAAAAGTTGCCTTTAAGTAGATTCTGACACATGGAGACCACATATATTTCAGAGTAGAACTGCGTGTGGTAGACTTTTCAGTGACTATGACCTTTCAGAAGTAGATCACCAGGTCTTTCTTCCAAGGCAACATTCCAAAAAAAAAAAAAAACCAAACCCACTGCCATGGAGTCACATATGACTCATAGTGAGCCCTCCTTGGGTTTCGGAGGCAGTATCACTATGGAAGTAAGTTGCCCAAGTGTCCTTCTGAAGAGTGGTTGGTAGTCAAGCGCCTTAGGCACTTTGCCACCAGAGCTCCCAAGGCAACATTGGATAGATTCAAAACCACTAACCATTCAATTGGTAGTCATCCATTTAGGTAGCTGGTGAAGAATATTTCTTGACAGTTTCATTGATCTTAGCTTGTTAGTGAAAAAGAATAATATGTAATGTGATACTATTTTAGCCACTCCTTGGAAGGAAGATGGGGCAATCTACTTCCATAGGGATAATGCCTCGGAAACCCAAGGAGGGGTCGCTATGAGTCGGGTCCGACTCGACAGCACATAACAACAACAACAACAAAATAGAAAAAAGATGGCTAGCCTATGTGGTACCATGTTGCAATGGATAGCTCTGGGCAGGATTGTGGGTGCTGTGTATGTGTGAATGCATGTGAACACACACATACATATGATTTGTAGTGTTTTTAAATTTCCTACAATGAAAGTACACTAAATTCTCTCATCACAGGGAGAAAATATTTACCCCTCCACCAAAAAATCACATCAAATATTCCCACCATCGGAGGCAGGCTCCAAGAAAAGAAGAGCCAGCCTTCTATTTAGGAAACCTCCTTTTGTAGTTTATGTGTGATAGAGTTTGGCTTTATCCACACTTGGAAGCAATGCTCTGAAGTTTTTCTTGTCGAATTTCAAGTGGACCTATTTAGCCAAGAGCAAACTAGTGACCGTAATTTTTTAAACCCTGTTCTTATGTTCAGTGTATGGGTGGTATTTCATCACCTGTGAATAGCTGGCAAAGTTTACAATGGCACTTATCCTATTGAAATAAATTATACATTCTTGAAAAATGTCATTAAAAGCAGTTTATCTCAATGCTATCAAACAAAAGACCTTTCAACAACTAAAATTTTTATAGTGGGAAAAAAAAAAAAAAAAGATTTCTAAATCAACCGAGTTGCTATCTTAACCTGAGACATCGACGTTAGAAAGAAAGAGCTTGCTGAAGCAAAACAACGACATGGCACAACTTCTTGTGTTTTAGTCTGTTTCTTCCAACCTGAAATCCTCTCTGGAAAAAGTACAAGGCCATTCTCCAGCAGGCAGAAAATAAATGATTGTGCAAACTCACAGGCAGAATCAGGCTTGTCACAAATTGGCAAACACAGTTCATGGTTAATAATCTGCAAAGACTTCAGTATTGTCACTTTCAGTCCTCCTGATCAGCACTTTAAAAAAAAAAAAAAATGAATGAATCCTTATTTAATTAGGAAAATAATTGCTCAGGTCTGATTCTTATAAAGCTCTTGGAAAAGTTTGTTTTCATTTCATCTTGTTTTGTTTTAAAAGTTCAAATAATTCCCTTATTCTGATACAAGAGCTAAGAGTTTAACCCACCTTCTAACCAGGAAAAAAAAAAAAATTCATTTGAATTACCATGATTTATTTAAGCCCAGATCTAGGTGCTGTGTTTCTGCTGTCATTGAGGAATCTATATTGAATGGCAAAAGGAGAACTGAAGCCGCCCAGAAAGTTATGTTTGAGAGTCAAGTCTGAGATTTGCCTCACCCATGTGAATTTTCTCAGAATAATAACAGAATCTGACTAAGACGATAATGTGGATTGTTAATACATAGGTAAAATTATAGCTGTAGATACAGATGGTTAAATTAACTACTGATTCCATTTAGAAAAGAATCTCTCCTCTGGAGAAGAGGGTTTTGAGTCCATCTCCAAGTTACTCACTTCTTTACCTTTAAGCTTTTGGGGGGACCATCTAATGCTAACTTTAATTAATGGAAGACCCACTAGACCCCAAGCAAGGGTTTAGCTCCCAGCCTGGGTCTCCTCCTGCGCCTCTCCCGGGAGTAACGAGCGAGCTGGGCTTCATTACTGGCAGCTGAGGGGAAGGGTCACTGGGAATGGATTTGCAGGGCCCTCATTGAGCGATCACTCCATGCTGAGAGGAGCTGGCCGTGCTCTCGGACACCTGGTCATTAACATTGCTAATTAGCAGCCATTAATCAGGGCGCTCGCTTTTTTTGTTGTTGTTGTTGCATGTCACCGGCTCAGAGGAACCAAGTGAATAAGAAGATTGTTTCATTACCTCCACAAGAGGTGGAATGAAAGCAGTTCCCATCAGCTCAAGATGAGATGGATTAAGGGAAAGGTTAGACAACAGTTTGAGATGAGCTGGGGGAGTGAGGGGGAGTAGGAGGAGGCCGGGAGACCTGAGCTGTCTGCTCAGGGAAAATCAGTCACCTATAATTAATGAAATCTTCTGCAACCTAATTCTAATCACCGTGTGAGCGGGCCACCGACAACCAAATTTCTGTATTTTAAGAGCTTTATTATTTTTTTTTTTCTATGAGTGCAGGGAATTATCTTTAAGTCATTTGATTCTGTTTGAAGCTCAATACGTTTCAAGTTTGATATTTTCTGTCTTCTCATCTCTATTCATTTTTGTCTTCAAAGGATTATGAAATAATTTAAATTTTTAAGGAGTTATAACTAAACCGGACTTTTAGAATATCTTCAGTATTTTACCCAAATGGATACATTCCAACCAACACTCAAAGGATAACCAAAGAACTAATTCTACAGTTTTCAAAATGAGAATAAGAAGTAGTTTATTCTTACGTTTATCTGAGCCTAAAAGGCAAGAGGGAATAAAAGTACTTTACTGATTTGCTATGACCCTAAGAATAATATCTATCATTAAAAAAGTTAAAGAATGTGTATGTGTGCGTAAGTAAATGAGTTTTTAGTATAAATTTAGTGTGATGAACGTGCTTTAATGGCACATTTTCCCTTCTACAATAGACTGTCATAGGAAGTGATATTTATCTTAATTTCTGAAAAATGAAAATCTTGGTAACAGGTTGCATGCAGGTCCCGGTGGTTTCTTTGTTTTCAATCTAGGGGGAAAAAAATATATTGTGAGAATATTTATTTAATTAGCAGCTCATTAGCTGCTATAAATGCATTCATTTATTTATTAAAATGTGTTCACCCAGGAGCTACAGAGTAGATCCCCTGTGTTTATGTGGGAAACTATTTTAGAAACAGTGGAACACTTCATCCACCTTTTTTGCTGTGTGTTTGCTCTGAGTTTCTCTGTCGTGGGTTACATGTGCTCTGTAGTGGCACTAAGTGATTAGGAAGCAGATTGCCTCTGTGTTTATTAGTGTTGTGGCCTCATTTGGACGTGTGTAATAAATATACATTTGCACATATAATACATAGCTCTGCACTTCCAAAGCAAAAGTGTTCATTTAATGTGCCCTGCATTTCAAAATAATCAAAGGCTAAACCTGTTTTTTGTGTACTTATTTGCTCTGTTTACAAAGAACTATGAAGTTGTTGGGGGAAGGAAGCAAGTATGTAAAACCACTCTGTGGAGCATTTCAATCGGGTTGGAAATCCGTAATATGATTTCTAGGACTTCATGGGAAAGTTGAACGCTCAAGGGGAAATTACACAAAGAACAGCTGAGAAAAAGTTGCATTCTGGCACAGAATCATGCAAATGGGGCACATTCTTCAGTTTTCTCATGACGGATTGCCTCTGAAACCACTGAGCCAAGCTGCAGCAATGCTAATGAGGGAGATGCATCAATGAACAGTGTCATCCCAGAGGCTTCTATAGGGGACAGGGGGGAGTGGGGGAGGTGGGCGAGTGGGGGAGAGGGAGTTGGAGGAGCAGGAAGGAAGAACCGAAGAAAAAGGAGAAAGGAAGGAAGGGAGGGGGGAGGGAGGAAGGAAAGAAGGAAGGAGGGAAGGAGGGAAGGAGGGAGGAAGGGTAGAAGAGCAGTTGAACTTTTCACTATTAGGACTAGACCATTAAAAAACAAAATTTACTTACTTAGCAGGTAGGGATGGAAGGTGCAAATGAACAGTACTGTAATTTTATCCTTTTGTATTTGAGGGATTTTAAGAAATAGAATAGGGTGGGAGATAGAAAATTTTTTAAACTGTCTGCCTGCTGAGCTTAAAATGAAATTAAAGTTGGGAGCTACAATGCTTCTATCCAGAGAATCTTTGTGGTTTCTTTATTAAGGACTCCAGAATAGAAGACTTGAGAAACGTCAATGCCACGGGGAAAGAAAAGTAGCACTTTTCAGTCTTAACTTCTTTGTGGTCACAGATTTCTCACTTGAATAGTAAAAAAGAAAAAAAAAAAAAAATGGTAAATGCATACATTTGCAGCTCATTTACCAAATATGAAAGACAGTTTGCTTGTCATCCCAATTGTGTTTTGGAAGGCTTTTTTAAAAATCTTCAAACATACACATACATTTAAAAAAAAATCTTTCAACATATACAAAAAAAATATGAAATAATCACATATATCAAATAATAGTTATATATGAATATAATGATATATGAAATAATCTTTCATATATATATGAAATAATCTTTTTGTGTATGTATTTATACAGAAATATATATATTTCTCTTGAAGTTTTGTAGAACTCTGTGAGCAAATTTCTCTTTCTTCAGTTGCTAAACCATACATATCACTTGCTTCCATCCCCACCTAGTGAACGCAAAATTGTTAATTTACTTAGCAATTGCATGCTATTCTAGGCAACCAGTGCAGCTGTTTCTCAAAGAACTCAAACTACTAGCTACTTATTAAGTATTTATTATATTTAAGGTCTTTAAAAGTAATTTTTATTAAGAAACTTAAAAAAAAAACTATGTTAAATTTCAGACATTTCAAAGTAGCTTCAAGTTCCTAAACATGGTGACTAAACCCCTCTTCTAATAATACCACAGTGAACATTCCCAGTTTGGTATTGATGTGAACTGTGTGGGACACTTCCAAAATGTCCCACTAAGATTTATTCAGTGCTGGTTCATCAAAAATATAGTTATAATGAATAACTTTGTTCCTTTCAGTGTCCTATTTAATGAGCATCTAGTTTTAAAAATATAAACAGTCAACTGTACCTCCTGTGCTAAAGTGCTTTAATCAGCTTTTAGTTGCTGGCAATGCTATTTTAGCTCCTTTAGCTAGGTGTATAAACAAATTAAACAGAAAAGAAAAACAAAATGACTGTGGGTAAATCTTAAATCCTTTAATCAACAAGTATATAAGGAATTCCGATCTAACACATCAATATAGGTTGATGCTAGAATCAGGTCCTTTTAATTATTTTGCTCGATTTCAACCAATAGGAGTTGAAAGATTCAGAATTAAAGCTGGGGGGAAGAAAAAAGAAAAAAATCCCTAACTCACTCTATTGTGTATTACAGTTCATATGGTATAGTTTCCAAGACCACCCACAGTTCTGAGACTGCCTAATGGAAGATTGTATCAGCTGCTGTACCTAATGACAACTAGATGAGTTCAGAATGAAGTGTTAGCATTCACCGTACTTGTGGGCATGAAACAGATTATTCACATCATTTCAAAGATAACCTTTATTGCAAATGCATTCGTTCGTGTAACACATTTCTAACTAATCAAAGACATTATCAATTGGAATTAGCTTTAAAAAATTGAATATCTTAGATAAAAATTAAAATCTAATAATTAAAAGATCTGTTCACATGTATTTAGACAATTTTGGATTATATATTAATGGAAACTGTAAGGTATGTTTTAGGCATCTCACAATGTCATTTAACAGCATAATCATGAACTAAGTTATTAATTAGGAGCTCTGGTGGCATAGTACCTAAGGCATTTGACTGCTAACTAGAAGGCTGGTGGTTCAAACCCACCAGCCACTCTTGGGAAGGAATGTTGAGCAATCTACTTCCCTAGAGATAATGCCTCGGAAACTGAACAAGGGGTCTCTATGAGTCAGATCTGACTCCATGGCAGTGTGTGTGTGTTTATGTTATTAATTGGTCTTTCACTACTGTCCACCACAAGCCTAAGAGATCCCAGAATGTCTCAAATATTTTCTGCTGGAAAAGCTGTGAAGGCAGAGGGACATGCATCTGAACCACAAGACATCTGGGAATAAAGCAGCAGCAGCCCCTCTTCTTTCTTCCCTGCCTTCCTTTCCAAGAGGGGACGTTTCTTTGAAGTCTCCCGTTTTGTTTATTGAATCCCTATGATTTGTTCCACAATATGGCCATGTGCATTTTAATATAAAAATGATTTAAGTTACTAACTACTGAATGTGCTTGCTTCTCTTAAATCATAGGGTAAACTGAAGGCTCTAGGAGGATGCACCATGCTGAGTCTCCTGGGAACACTGTTACCTAGGGTGAGAGGGTGCTGCAATCAATCAATGAGCCTTCTGGGAGGGAGGGACTTGGGTTTTGGTCTTTAGCTCTGCTGCAGACTTACTATGTGGCTTTGGGTAAGTCAGTCCTTCAGCGGCTTTCTTTGGTCCTTGACTTCTTCCTGTGTCAAAGGAAGGGGTTAGATCAGTTGCTTGATCTTTAAAATCTTTTCACTATTAGGGTGCTATAATAATTCTGTTAACACATGTACTTCTTTAAATGGAGAGGAATGGCTACTAGAAGAGTAACAGAGATTAATTCTGTGAATCTTTTCCAACATAAAGATCTTAAGAGCACATGGCCTTCCTATGTGAAATATAAAAGATAAAAACCTACTTACTGTTTTGGTCATTTTAATTCTCTAAAATTTGAAGTATCAACACCTGGAAAAAAGGTCCTACTTATATTTTCTTTTGTTTTTGCATGTTCACTAAAACCTTGTTTAACTGGAAATAAGTCACCATTTATTCATCAATTTTTCCCCCCTTGGCACACAATTCCAAGAGAAAGATCCAGGAAGAAACCAAGCAACTTTATAACTTTTTTTTTTTTTTTAATTAAAAACTTTCTAAATTTTGTACACAGGTACTAAACTTGGTTAACAACTTGGGTCCTGGAATTAGCCCTGGGATAAAATCCTACCTCCATCATTTAGTTACAGAGTTATTTATCCTCTCTTAGCCTCAGTGGTTTCATCTGTGAAATGAGGATTATGATAATACCTCATAGAGTTTGGAGAGGATTAAATGAGATAATTATGTAAAATTCTCAGCAGAGTGCTTGGCCCAGGGTAAGCACCCCATTATTGTTACCTCTTACTAATACCATTACCAAATGGTGGAATTGATGTTCCCCTTAAACATTAAAGATCCAATGTCAAGGTAAGAATGCTTCATAAACGTATTAGATATATTACAGTAGAAGAGTAATCCAGCGCACCTAGTCAAATGTTGTCCAAATTCTCTTTCACAAATACCCCCTTTTATCAAAAACACAAGATCTCCCATACCTCCTACCGCACTTCGCAGTATGATCTCACCCCCAAGCCCCCATCACAGTGGTCAGCCCATACAGAAACCCTCTCTGCTGTGGTGGTGACGGCTCTGATGGTGAGGGTCTGCACATTCAGATCAGTCCCTAGGGATCAAGGTGACCTCCCATCCTAGCTGGCCAAAAACGTAACTCAGCCAACAAGTACTCTCAAGCTCAGTCTGGCCAGGTTCCCCATCCTGCTTCACCCACACCTGTGTGCCTGGGCTACCTCTACACCCTCAACCTTAATGCAGTCTTATCTCAGATTTCAGTGTCATGCTCATAACCCCTTTATTTACTATGTATTCCATTCAGAATCAAGTCCAAACTTCACATAACCTCCAAGGTCCTTCCTTATTTCTTCAAACTCAATTTCCCCCTCTATCTTCGACCTACCACCCAACCTCCAGCCATGTTGAATTCCTTTCCTGACTGCAAAAGTGTTCCGTGACACCCCAGTCACGCTTACCATA
Organism: Orycteropus afer afer; assembly: GCF_000298275.1. Lineage (NCBI taxonomy): Eukaryota > Metazoa > Chordata > Mammalia > Tubulidentata > Orycteropodidae > Orycteropus > Orycteropus afer. Next base: position 3,748,620 of record NW_006921619.1, read on the forward strand.
GTTCTTAGCAAATGTCATTGCAATAGACTGTATGTGTGTTTGTTCTACTTCAACTAAAATAAATTCCTGGATAGCAGAGGCTAACTGTGGATCACCACATATCCCCAACTCCTGTATATTAAGTCCTCAGTAAATATCTATTAAATAAATTTCTCTTAAATAGTTCAGGGTATTATACAATACTAAGAACATCTCCAGTGCACAACATAAAGCAGACATATTGATTCTAAAAATACTTTTTGAAAAATTGCATCAACATTAGAAACTGCCATTCGAGTAGTGACTGGGATCTTAAAAGCTTGCGAGCAGCCATCCACATGCAACAATGAGTCTCTCCTCATCCAGAGCAAAGAAGAATGAAGAAAACCAAAGATGCATGGGAACAATTTGTCCATGGAACTGGTACACCATGTGATCCTCAGCCTATATGACTATGAGACCAGAAGAAATAAATGGTGCCTGGTTACCGCTGTCAATCACTCGGAGGGGGATCTATGTACGAGATCCTGGGTAGTGTGAGTGAAGTATGTGGAACAAAACTCACAATCTTAAAAAAAAAAAAAAAAAAAGGACCAGGTTTGCTGGTCTGATAGAGCCTGGTAGAACTCCTGAGACTATGGGCCCTAGCTGCCCTTCAGGTCTGGAATTGAACCCACTCCTGCAGCTTCCAGGCAAACAAAAGACAGGCATACAAGTTGAACACTCTTTGGAGAGATCAATCCTGGGAGAATAAAAGGGCTGTGTATGCAGAGGGAGACAGCTCAGGGGGTAGGAGTGCATGGGAGGGAGGGACACAGGGAAGAGGTGGCTATGGGGAAGAAGTGGGAAGAGAGCTGTTGCATTGTGGGAGATTATAGTCAATGTCATGAGACAAAGTGCATGTGAACTGCTGTATGGAAGATGAATGTGCTCTGTAAACTTTCACCCAAATCACAATAAAATTAAAAAAAAAAAAGTGAATAAGAAACTGCCATTAACTAGCCAACCGCAGAACAAGTATGGGCCTGATGAACCACATCAACACCCTCCCTCCTGCCACACTGTCCTGGAGTACAGGGCTCAGCTGTTGCCAAGAGGTCACTTGAACAAATATTAAATTTCTATTGAAGAAAAACTTGCTACCATACTTATGCATCTTCAAGACTGCTCCTTCCATCCTGAAGGCTGAAGAACATGGGCGAAGAGTATAGTACGGAGATAAAGATCACCTAAAGGCTAGTGATAGCTGAAAAGATTAACAAAAGATTAACATAATGAAGTTAAATTAGTTGTGTGAAGGAGTTTGGGGCATAAATCTTAAAAACGTTTTTTTTTTTTTTCAAATATTTTATGATTAAGAAAATCTGTGACGTTTTCCAACCCCTGAAATTTAGTACTGCATATGTGTGTGTACGCACCTGTGCATGCATTTATGTGGGGGTAGGATGGCCAGTTTTCTCCACTGAGTTCTATGACTTGAGATAATTATTTAAGAAATGTGTTTCTTTAGATCCTTCTCTACCCTGAGCGTTTTCCCCCAACCAGACACTCCCCCACATCACATGTTGGTAAAGCAAAGTCTTAAATACTTGTATTCTGATCACAAACACTGTTCCAAATCCGTCTCTCTCTTGCTTCACTTTGTGTATGTGTATGTGTGTGTAATCTGGGTAAAAGTCTACAGAGCAAATTCATTTTCCATACAGCAGTTCATATACATTTTGTTTCATGACATTGATTGCAATCCCCAAAGTGCAAGAGTTGTCTTCTCACTTCCTCCCTGTGGTTACATTTTCCCTGCATCCATCTTTCTTATCCATTCCTGCCCTCTGAGCTATCTCAGTAAATACTGCCCTTCTGATCTCTCACGATTGATTGTGCTAGGGGGTGTATATACCTGGTATAAATGTTCACCCCATAGGCCTACATATTGTTTGGCTGGAAGCCACAGGAGTGAGTTCAATTCCAGGCCTGAAGGGTGACTAGTGGCCATAGCCTCACTTGACTTTTGACCTTATACTCATTCCATTTTCTCCAGACTTTTGATCACCATCTGTGCCCCATATTTGGCTCCCACTATTGCCATTTGGCAATACCAAAAAACAAACCAAACTCACTGCTGTCGAGTCAACTGAGACTTATAGCGAGCCCTCCTTGGGTTTCCAAGGCAGTATCTCCTCATTTGTCAATAGTAGGAGCCAAATGTAGGAGACAGAAGGCAATCAGTATCTGGGGAGCTCTGGTGGCATAGTGCCTAAGGCACTTGACTGCTAACCAGAAGGCTGGTGGTTTAAACCCACCAGCCACTCCTCAAAAGGAAGATTGGGCAATCTACGTCCATAGAGATATTGCCTTGGAAACCCCAGGAAGCATCACTATGAGTCAAATCAGCTTGATGGCAGTGAGTTGTTGTTGTTGTTGTTGTTGTTTTAATTGCCATTTGGATTGTAAAACTTAGTTTTCCAGGTTGTCCCCTCGGTCTCTTAAAACTTTAGTTCCTTTTGTTCAATGTTTGACAAATTCTATTACTAGACTCAAATTCTTCTGGAAGGGTCATTGTCATTGTCTCTCTTTCACTGGAAATACATATTTCATATACATCAAGGGTCAACTTAAAAAAGTAGCCATTCTAGAACCAAATATCCATAGTGGACACTGGAGCACCTGACCCACCGCCAGCAAATGGGCTAGTGTTTCTGATGTGTAAGTCATGCACCACACGGGGACATTCTTGGAGGCACACTGCCATGGCACTAAATACAACAACCTGAGAAAGACGTACTCTCTTTTCAGTTCTCTTCCAACCTTTCAGTAAGGAGGATGTCTCAGTGCTAATCTTGAACACTTTTCTTACACTTCCCAACACCTCCAACACAGAAGAATTTACATTTGTTTACTTTTAAGGTTACTTTCTCTTTATGGCAAGTTGCATTTGTTTACCACTTAGAGCAGTGATGTTTTACTAGTGATTCCTTTGCAAGGAAATTATATTTAAAAGACAACCAATATAAAGGAAATATTATTTAAACCATAGTACGGGTGTGTGTAGCTATGATAAAAATCATGACAGTGATTGTGAATAGCTGAATTTCAGAAAATACTATAGTAGGCTAAAATTATAGATCAAAATTATATATTACAAGTAGGTGTCAGGAATACTCTAGACAGTATCAAATCCTCAAAAGATAAGGTTTTCTTTAAGTCATCAGTAAAAGTTGTTTCTTCGATTCTCTAAGCATTCTTTCATGGCATTATAAAAAATAGAATCTCCCCATACTTTCTTTCCCATCTTTTCTTCCTCAAAACCATGAAATGATTGTCCCTTGCACTACAGTATTTGTAGGTGAACCAAAAAAAAAAAAAAAAAAATCCTTTAGTCCCATAATTACCAAAGAAATAAGCAGAACCTTGAGAAAACAAGCTGGTGTTCAAGAAAATAATTTTCATTGCCAGCACCTAACCACCAGGCCTCTTTCTTAAGATGAGGCCCATAGAGTAATGAAAGGCCCTATAGAACCGCATGAAAGTACCACATGTGCTACTTCCTGAGTGGCCTTCAAGGAGGTAAGGGACAGAGGGGCCAGGGGAGCAGGGCTAAGAGCAAAGGAAAAAAAAGTCTTGCTTCTGCAGACATAGCTCATCTTACACGAAAACTAATTAATGTGACCAGTCCTGTTTGCAGAAGATCTTATTCTATTGGTGAAAAACAACAGCCACAACAGCAATAATAGTAATGATATTAATAAGAGGAGCCCTAGCAGTTGGGATCTCTGCAATTACAGTATGAATTGCATGAGAGGATTATATGAAGTGCTCTTGGCTTGGAGGGGGAAGCAAGACATTTCAGCTAGCGACTCCCAGGCAGCTGCTTGGGGGCCGAGCACCTGCTGGTTCCAAGGCTGTTATCACCTCGAGACGAAAACAGACCCCTTCTCTTTCCCTTTCACAATCCCCAATCCAAAAATCACCCCTGAAAAGGGGGGAGAAATGGAGAGAAAAACAGAAAGGAGAAAAAGGCAAGGGGAAAAAAAAAAAAAAAGCTAAAAAGTTCTTCCCTAGCAGCACAAGAGGCTCCTCCACTTAGTCATAGAACTGTGGAACTGGAGAGCAAGGGGAAGGGCAGGGGGTGGGAGGAGGGAGACAAGTGGGAGGGAATGGCTCATTCTAATGCAGCAACAGACAGAGTGCGATCTGATATTGGCAAAGTTTCAACGAAAATGGGGGGCGAGGGGGTGGAAGGAGAAGAAAGGACTCTTTTACTGTTTCATGCTTCTAAGTCTGCCCAAGGAGCCTAAGCTCAGCTCGACATTCTGGGAATAGCAATGAGGCGCATACAACAATCAAAACATACTAAATCTGTTTGCTGATTCAAACACATCATGCATCTGCACCTACCAAATAGGACTTCAATTAAATAAGCTTGCAGATTTGAACATAAGGATTTTTAATTAGTAACTCTGAATACAAGCAGTTTTGTAAAAATTAGGTGTTTGCCCTACACTTTATTCTAAAGTGAGTTGTAAACATGCTAGAGAGCCCAGGCATCCCTAACATTCGCTCAAAGTTGTATGTGCTTTCTTATCAAGATGATAGGAAGTTGCTTCAACCAGCCCTGTATCAAAAAGGTGGGAAAAGTCTAAATGAGGATTTTTCACACACATTCACACAGATTCATATACACAGACCCTGTATAGTTTATTAAGAGTAAACAACAATGAAATAAGCAGAAAAAGAATACATTTCAGTCTCAAATTTTGACATTGTACAAATTACAATTTCTGTTTCCAAGAACTTTCACTTATAGGAATTTCTGTTTCTATGGTTATTATCAGCTGTCAGAGTCAATTCCAATTTATACTAACCCTATAGGAAAGAGTGGAACTGCCCCATAGAGTTTTCTAGGCTGTAATCTTTAACATAAGGCACTTGACTGCTAACCAGAAGGCTGGTGGTTCAAACCTACCAGCCACTTCTCGGAAGGAAGATGAATGAGGCAATCTACTTCCGTAGTGATACTGCCTCAGAAACCCAAAGGGGGGTCGCTATGAGTCGGGTCCAATTCGACTGCACATAACAACAACAATAACAACAATCTTTAAGGATCCCTGGTGTCACAGTGATTAAGTGCTCAGCTGCTCACCAAAAAGTCAGCAGTTCAAACCCAGCAGCTACTCTGTAGGAGAAAGATGTAGCAGTCTACATGTAAAGATTACAACCTTGGGAACCCCATGGAGCAGTTCTACTTTTTCCTCTCAGATTGCTCTGAGTCAGAATCAACTCAAAGGCAATGGGTTTAATCTTTACAGGGGCAGATCACCGATCTTTTCTCCCACTCAGACTCTGGTGGTTTTGAACCACCCACCATTCAGTTACCAGCCAAATGTTTAACCATTGCACCACTAGGTTTCCTTTGTTTCTATGGTTGTTGTTGTTGTTGTTATGTGCCATCGAGTCAGACCTAACTCATAGTGACCCCTCCTTGGGTTGCTGAGGCAGTATCACTACGAAAGTAGATGCCCAACCTTCCTTCCGAGGAGTTGCTGGTGGGTTTGAACCGCCAGCCTTCTAGTTAGCAGTCAAGTGCCTTAGGCACTATACTATATTATTTCACTATATAAATACTGCTTATTTGTTGAGTAAATGATCTGTTAGAAAGGTCTGTATCCACACTGTAAGATAACCCACAGTCAACTGTGAATGATGTTCTTGAGTGTCTCAAAAAATGTCTTTAAAAAACAAAATCTGATATCCAGATTCACCTATTGTCAGACTGATCTCCAAATAAGCTTGGCATGGTCTCTGCTTGCTTTAAAAAGTCAGAGAGACATAATTTGTATTGAAAAGTAGGACTCTTAGAAACCCTTCTCCATTTTATTGAAAATTTATTCTACCTGGCAACCTAAGCAGAAATTTAAAGCAACAGGAACATGAGGGGCTAGGAGAGCCTAGCCCCTCCTAGGCTATTCTCACTTCACAAAAAAACAGAAACGGACTCCGCCACCAGAGCTCCTCCAAATAAAGCAGCTAAATTAAAATCTACATGAAAAATAAACATTCTTCTCAGCCTGTATCTCTGGATTAATACAAAGACTACTTACCAAAACAAGATAACTAAATTTGTGAGTTAATAAGACATGAAGTTACACTTTGTTGTTGTTGTTGTTATGTGCCGTCGAGTTGGACCCGACTCATAGCAACCCCTCCTGGTAGCATAGTGGCTAAAGCACTTGACTGCTAACCAGAAGGCTGGCGGTTCAAACCCACCAGCCACTCCTCGGAAGGAAGGTTGGGCAATCCTACTGCCTCAGAAACCCAAGGAGGGGTCGCTATGATTCGGGGCCGACTCGATGGCACATAACAACAACAACAATATCACTACGGAAATAGATTGACCAACCTTCCTTCCGAGGAGTGGCTGGTGGGTTTGAACCACTAGGCTTCTGGTTAGCAGTCAAGTGCCTTAGGCACTAAGCTACCAGAGCTCCTAGGGTCTGAAAATATAAGTGAATCAGAGCGAGACAAGAGTTCAAGCATGGGAGTATGAAGTTCACATGCTTCATACACTCATATTTTCAATGAGTAATTTGAGCAACTTGTGGTCTGCATCATGGTGGCATTTCTACTCTTTAGAAAGCATACAACTTTGGGTCAAAAACAGAGGCCAATGAGAACCCAAGCCAAAGACAATAGGTGTCCTTATAAATGAAAATATGTCATTTTGTTGTTGTTGTTAGGTGCCGTCAAGTCAGCTCCGACTCATAGTGACCCTATGGACAATAGAATGAAACACTGCCTGGTACTGGGCCAGCCCCACAATCCCTGGTATACTTGATTGAGTCCATCATTGCAGCCACGGTGTCAATCCATTTCTTTGAGGGCTTTCCCTTTTTCTCTGACCTTCTACCTTACCAAGCAAGCATGCTATCCTTCTCCAGGGTATGGTCCCTTCTGACAACATGACCAAAGCAGGTGAGATGAATATGCCATTTTAGAAGCTTGCAAACCCTAGTTAAGATATGAAATAAAAGCTGGGGAGTCGTTGAAAGTTCTGGCCACTTGCAGGAGCAATGAGCAAATACTGTGTTCCTCAGTGAGTTCCACCTATGTAAGCAGGTGAACCTTTACCTCCCACTGCAGAATGAGGTCAGGTTCAGGAAAATGAGGAAGAAACCCCAAACCCAGGAGGCAGAAATCCAAAGTCGCAATCCTAATTCAGTCTCATCTTCAGGTAGTAATTTGCTCTCTCTGTACCTCAGTGTTTTCACCTATGAAAATGAGGAAATTAAATTATTAGATAGTGTCAGAGAGGTCATTCAGTTCTGAAATCTTGTGATTCTTGGGTGTGTGTCAACTTGACTGGGCCATGATTTTGAGTGGTTGGGCAGCTGCATATAGTTATTCCTTCCCCATGATGTGACTGTAATTACGTCCATGGTGGAATCTGCTATAAGAAGCTAAGTAGTTGAATGGGAGTTACCTTTGGGGTGTAGCCTGTTTCCAATACATATGGAGAAGCTTCGGAAAGGTCTTTAGCTTTTTGGCACATTTTGGGCTGTGTTCCTGATCTTGGGACAGTTTCTGGACTAGAACAAGTGGCCTGCTGTGTTGCCTGCTGATCTTGGGATTGTGTCATTTTACCTGCCAATCATGGGTTCATAGCCTCAGCAGCCAGCAGCTGCATGAGTTAGAAGAAGCTTCTGGCTCCAGTGGGTCTGAAACAAGAGGCAGAGCTCCAGCCTAAGGTCAATGGGGGGCTTCACTAAGCCTCTTGAGCCAGAACTTTGAATGCAGACTTCTAGCCTCCTAAACTATAGGAGAATAAATTCCTGTTTGTTAAACCCATCTACTTGTGGTATTTATGTTATAGCAACACTAGAGAACTAAGACAGTGAGTATAACCAGACAAGACCAATAATATATTTTGCACCAAGTGATTGACAAGAAGAAAAGCTTACCTAGGAATATAAGTCAGTTAAAAATCAGTTTCCATTGTGTTGATTCCAACTCACAGCAGCCCCATGTGTGTCAGAACAGAATTGTGCTCCATTATTTCAGTGGCTGATTTTTCAGAAGTAGATCACCAAGACTTTCTTCTCTGAAACTTCTGGGTAGACCCAATCCACCAGCCTTTCAGTTAGCTGTTCAGCAAGATTTATAGATAATACAGCTAAAGATATTCTTTGAGGATTTTAAGGTGGCGCAGTGGCTAAGCACTTCCTCTGGGAAGTTTGAAACTACCAGATGCTCTGCAAAGGAAAGATGTGGCAGTCTGCTTTCAAAAAGATTTACAGCCTTGGAAAGCCTATGGGCAGTTCTACTTTGCCATATAAAGTGACTAAGAATTGGAATTTGACTTGACAGCAATGGGTTTGGTTTTGTGATATATGACTAAAATTCCCAAAGAAGTGAATCCCCAATAACTAACTAATTTGATGGAATTTCTTCAATTAGGCTGAGAAATCTCAATAGAGCCTAAAATAATGAAAGTCAAATTGTCAGTTATAGAGTCACTGAGAGTTCTGACCATTCACCCATATTTAAATTGCCAAGATTTTTCAGAGCGTATGTAAGGTACAGGGTCAGAATCATGGTGAGGACTGGAGTAAGGGACTTTTTTTAGCTCCTTCCCACAAATTCCAAATCCTTACCTCCATAAGACACTGTTATCAATGGGAATGTTATCCTATCAGATGTATGGAGGAAAAAAGGTGAAAAAAAACCATAGTGCTACTTTACATCTTGCCTAGAAAGATTTAATCTGTCCTTCAAGCCTTTGGGGTTTATTTTTCGTTTTCAAGATTTTGCTGACTGTTCCACATTCATCTTTATCCTTTTCAAATTGGTACCATATAGAGTCTAGCTCTCTTCTGGCATTAATTACACCTTGTGATATTTCTTATTTTTATTTAATTTTTAAACAACATTTTCAAGAATGATATTAGTAGATATTGCTTTAAATGATTTTATGGTCAGAATCTAGTACTCTTGATCAAACAAAGTTGAAGAAATTTTCAGCAGAATGTCTCGGAGTAATCAATAAATTCATGTTCATTGTTATACTAACCACCTGGCTAGACAACACTGGGTCTTCCCAAGCTTATTTTTTAAAAGTCATTATCAGAAAAGATTATCCAGTGTTTATAACAGGGATTCACTTAAGAATTAAGCATTCACAATTCCACTCCTAGGTATATACACAAGAGACTTAAAAGCAGTGACAAGAACAGACATAGATTCAGAAAGGTTTATTGCAGGATTATTCACAATACAATAACAAAATGTCCCTCAACAGAAGAATGGATAAACAAAATGTAGCATAAACATGCAATGGAATATTACTCAGCTAGAAAGAGAAATGAAATCTTGTACATGTTACAACCTAGATGAATCTTGAATTAAATAAGTTAAGGACAAAAGGACAAATATTGTGTAATATTATATAATACTGTATAATCTCACTTCATAAAGAGACAAGAATCAACAGATATATAGAAACTAAAGTTTATTAGAGGTTACTAGAGGCAGAAGGAATGGGGAAAGTGAGAGTTATTGCTGATGGAACAATGAGTTGCTGTTTATGGTGATAGAAAACTGGAATTGATTAAGGGTAATGGTTGCAGAGCAGATTAATGTAATTGGTGTCATTAAGTTGTACACCTGTAAAAAGTTGAATTGGCAAAAAAATTAAATAAGAAGATTCAAAAATTTATTTATTTTGTTTGCTCATTAATGCAACAAATATTTACTGAGTACTTACTTTGTGCTAGAAACAGCTTTGTTTGACAAGGACACACATGAGTAATTCCCAGGCTTACAGTCTAGTAAGAAGACATAATAACATCCAGCTAATCAGGCACTTGACTGCTAACCAGAAGACTGGAGGTTCAAACCCACCAGCCACTCCTCTGAAGGAAGATGGGGCAATCTACTTCCATAGTGATACTACCTTGGAAACCCAAGGAGAGGTCGCTGTGAGTCGGGTCTGACTCGATGGCACATAACAACAACAACAACAAAATGAATGTCAGTAGAGGAACCTACCTGCTGGGAGAAGAGTGGTCAGAAAGTTAGGAAAAATTTGCATAAGAAGTGAGGATGAAAGGGAGCTCTCAAATTACTGACATATGTATAATGAGGCCCAATTTATAGTTTTTCCTCATATTACAATACCTACTTTATTATATCCTCTCGAGCACTTGCAATTTATCAGATATCTTGAATTTGTTTGGTTCAATTTGCCTTTCTGAGAAGGTGCACTCTTTTAGAGTTTCCATATATATATAGGTATGTTGTTGTTGTTATGTGCCGTCGAGTCGGACTCATAGCGACCCGTTGTTGGGTTTCTGAGGCAGTATCACTACGGAAGTAGATTGCCCCATCTTCCTTCCGAGGAGTGGCTGGTGGGTTTGAACCACCAGCCTTCTGGTTAGCAGTCAAGTGCTTTAGGCACTACACTACCAGAGCTCCCATATATAGGTATACATAGATATCTATATATATAAAATTGTTGTTGTGATTTAGGTGCAAATTTACAAAGCAGATTCATTTTACTCTCAACAGTTCATGCACATTGGGTTTCACAACCCCGATTAAAATCCCAATAATAAAGCGCTGTCCTCCCCTCTCCTCCCTGTGACAACCCCTTCCCTCCCTGTACCATCTTATCTACGCATTCCTGTCTGCTAGCTTTCTCTCTATGTAAATGCTGCCTTTCTGATGGTTGATTAATCTAAGGGGTTCATCTCTGTAGTATAGGTGGGTATATCTCCCTGGGGTAGGTGTTCTACTTGTAGATCTTTCTACTGTTTGGCTGAGAGCTAATCCACAGAAGTGAGTACAATTCCAGGCCCAAAGGATAACCTGGGGCCATAGTATCAGGGATTCCACCAGTCTCCACATGATCAGTAATTCTGGTCATTTTTGTGTTTTTGAATTTTGTCCCACATTTTTCCTCCCACTCTATACAGAATCTCCAATTTTCATCCATTTCCAAGTGACTGGCATTGGTAGCCACAACCACCTAGTTCTTCTTGTCTCAGGGTTGTGAAGGCTGAGGTGCCATGGTCCATCATACTCTTGGACAAATTGTTTCCATATGACTTTAATTTTTCTTCACTTTTTTTTTATTCAGACGAGAGAAGACCAAT
>NW_006921619.1:3764365-3765249 GCF_000298275.1 Orycteropus afer afer
TGTCATGAGACAAAGTATATGTAAACTGCTGTATGGAAAGTGAATTTGCTCTGTAAATCTTCACCCAAATCACAATTAAAAAAAAAAAAAAAAAGATCCCAGTTACTTACTCAACAAAGTAGGATGTATAGCAAGATTTTTGTGTAGTATGTTGTGCCAACTGAGCTTGATGTCCCCCAAGGCCATGGTTTTGAGTCTGCAGGCCTGGTGACTCTCTCCCTCAAAGTGCTTGGTTGTTACTGAGAAGCTCCTCCAACCTACCTTGTCCACAGTTACTTCTTATAATGGATATGAATATTTTTGTAGCAAACATGCACATGTGATAATATCATTAGCCAAATCTATCCATGGTATTGGGTATATTCCTGTTCACCTACCTCCACCTGATCTTCTCACCTGTCTATTCATTTACCCACAGACTAGTGTTTGCTGCCATTGATAATGCAGTATTATGTCTGTAATAGTACATATCTCGGTTGTCTATATCTTTTCTGGATGTTTTTGTGTCCTCTTTTTCCCTATTGTCATTGGGCTGACCACTCACTTTTGTTACATTGCCTTTCCCTTCACCCAAATCAACACATCGCTCTTAGCTAGTCAGAAATTTTCCCTCCCCTTCTTCCCCATCCCTGGTAACCAAAAAAGTAAATTTCCTTCCCTGTGTGAACCTTTTTATAATAATGCACTCATACAATATTTGTGCTTCTGTGATTGACTTATTTCACTCAGCATGTTGTTGTTGTTGTTAAGTGCCGTCGAGTAGTTTCCGACTCATAGTGACCCCATGCGCAGCAGAACGAAACACTGCCCGATCCCGCACCAGCCCCACAATCCATGCTATACTCGAGCCCATCATCGCAGCCACTGTATCAATCCATCTCCCT
>NW_006921619.1:3766459-3775783 GCF_000298275.1 Orycteropus afer afer
GGGTCGCTATGAGTTGGGTCCAACTCCACGGCACATAACAACAACAACAACAACAACAACATGAAGTGATTCATGGATTCTTTGTTATTCTTTAATGTTGCATAATATTCCATTGTGCATATGCACTAAAGCTTGATTATCCATTCCTCTGTTGACGGGCACTTAGGTTGTTTCCATCTCTTTGCTATTGTGAATAATGTTGTGATGAACACGGGTGTGCATCCCATATGTTTTTTTCCTATCTGTGAAATGTTGTTGTTGTTGTTATGTGCCGTGGAGTTGGACCTGACTCATAGTGACCCCTCCTTGGGTTTCCGAGGCAGTTATCACTACGGAAGTAGAGTGCCCAACCTGCCTTCCAAGAAGTGGCTGTGGGTTTGAACCGCCAGCCTTTTGGTTAGCAGTCAAGTGCCTTAGGCACTACACTACCAGAGCTCCCAGTCTCAGCCTCCAACCCCACGTGATAGTGAAAGGCAAATTAAATTTTAGCTTCCTATCTAACCAGAAGCCTGGAGGTTCAAACCCACCAGCCACTCCTCGGAAGGAAAGGTTGGGCAATCCTACTTCCGTAGTGATACTGCCTCGGAAACCCAAGGAGGGGTCGCTATGAGTCAGGGCTGACTTGACGGCCCACAACAACAACATAAAATTCTCAAGGAAAGAACAAGGCAAACTTTTTCAAAATAGCGAACTTTAAAAATTGAAAGTCTTAACTGCTACAACTCAACAATAAAAATAGACACAACTAAAATTTTAAAACTTTTAAAAATGGACAAAAAACTTGAATACACATTCCTCCAAAAAAGATTTACAAATGACCAAAAAGCACACAAAGAGATGCTCAACCTCATTAGGGAAATGCAAATCAAAATAATCATAATGAGATACCACTTCACACTCACTGTTGTTGTCGTTATGTGCCTTCGAGTTGGACTGGACTCATAGCGACCGCTCCTTGGGTTTCTGAGGCAGTATCACTGAGGCAGATTGCCCCATTGTCCTTCAGAGGAGTGGCTGGTGGGTTTGACCTCTAGCCTTCTAGTTAGCAGTCAAGTGCCTTAGGCACTACGCAACCAGAGCTCCCAGCCATTAGGATGTCTGTTAAAGAGCCTTGGCGGTACAGTGGTTAATCACTGTCTGCTAACCTAAATGTCAGTGGTTCAAAATCACTAGCCATTCTATGGGAAAAAGATGAGGCAGTCTGCTTCCATAAATATTATCACCTTAGAAACCCTATAGGAGTTGGAAACCCTACACTGTCCTTTAGGGTTGCTATGAGTTGACTCCAGGGCACACAACAAGTGTTAGCAAATATGTAGAGAAATTGGAACCTTCGTCCCTTGCTCGTCACAATGTAAAATGGTACAGCCACTGTGGAAAACAGTTTGGTGGCTCCTCAAAAAGTTAAAGAATTACCATATGCCCCAACAATTTTATTCCTGGGTTTATAGCCAAAAGACTTGAAAGCAAGGATTCCAATAGACATATGTACACCAGTGTACACTCCAGCATTATTCATAATAGCTAAAAGGTAGAAACAACCCAAGTGTCCATCAGTAGATGAATGGATATGCATACAAGAGAATATTATTCAACTATAAACAGAAATGAAGTCTTGAGGAGTATTTTACCATGAATGAGCCTTGAAAACATAATGCTGAGTGAAATAAATCAGACACAAAAGGACAAATACTACATGATCTCATTTAGATAAATATATAGAGAATAGGCAAATGCATGAAGACAAAAGTTCGTTAGCTGTTACCAGGGGCCAGGGGGAGTAAGGAATAGGGAGTTATTGTTGCTTAAGGGTTACTAAGGTTCTATTTTGGACGATAAACAACTGTTAGAATTGAATAGTTGTGATGGTTGCACAACATGGTAAATATAATTGATGTCATTGAATTGTATGCTAAAAAATGGTTAAAATGGCAAAATTTTTGTTATCTATATTTTACCACTATATATATATATATATTTTTTTTTTTTTTTTTCCCGTTAAGATGGTAAGCCTTGACCGCAGTTCAAATCACATGAAGAAACTTTTCTTTGTTCCTGGCGATTGTTTGATTTGGGATTCCCAGGCACAGTACCAAAGGAGAGAACATGGACTCTGAAAGAAGGCTAGCTGGATAAGGACAAAGTAGTTTTGCCCAAATGAAAACCTTTAAAGATACTTTCACTGAAGGTGGGACAAGACTCCCATTGCTAAATAACAGATAATACTAACTTTTCAATCTACATGGGAAGGTGATTCACAGCACAGTTTGCATCGTTAACTGTCCAAATCCATTTATAAAGAGCTGGTTTGGTCCCACCTGTGGCATATTGGGATTCTGTAATATTCACAACCTTGTCAGTTGACACTCAGACATGGGCCATACTCTAACTGCTCCTTTAAAACAGAAATTTAACACCACAGTTTTAGGAAAAGAGGAAGGCGTGGTTCAGTGGTAGAATTCTCACCTTCCATGTGGGAAACAAGGGTTCGATTCCCCATCAGTGCACCTCATGTGCAGCCACCACTGGACAAGTTTCAGCTGAGCTTCCAGACAAGGAGAGGCTAGGAAGAAAGGGGTGGCAATCTACTTCCAAAAATGAGTCATTGAAAACCCTGTGGATCATGATGGTCTGCTCAGCAACAGAGTCTCAAGGGCAGCTAACAACAATAGTTCTTCACTGGCATGTTAGAAAGATTCGTGACACGATAACCTACATTCTTTCCTATATCATGGTATTCATGAGAAGGAGTATAAGGTAGGCCCTTCTCATCTCTACCAGGGACAAGAAAGAAAAGATCCTTCCCCTTCCCCCATTTCTCCCTGGATGCAGATTAAACATTTTCTTTAGCTATTTAATTATAGGAAACCTGCTGGTAGAAAGATGAGGCAGTGGAAGGGAAGGTGATGTCTGGGACACATAACAACAGTTGCTATGCAAATGGCAGACTCTCCTTTTCTAATGGAAAGAGCACAAAACTGCAAGTCACACAACTTGAGTCCTGGGCCAGCTCTACCTCTTCCTAACTGTGTGACTTTCCTACTCTAAAACCTCATTTTCCTTGTCTTCAAATGGAATAATCATGACCTTCCAGTGTCACTCCCCAGGTGCTCAGGGGGTTCAAACAAGTCAAAATAGGTGAAAGCACTGAAAACACTAAAGTTGCCGGTGCATTAATCGCAGATCTCTGTTCTCTATATAGACTGGTGTAGAGCATGGGCCTCAGTGTCAGACTCACCTGAGTTAGAATCCTGGCTCTGCCTTGTACTAGCTGTATGACCCAGGGCAAGTTTCACTGTTGGAATTTCATGTTCTTCATCTGTTAAATGGAGAGAACTCACCCTCAAAGAGTTGTGAGGATTTAATGAGATCATAAATGTAGCACTCATGTAGCACTCTGACAGTGTCTGGAAGAGCTCTCTCTCAATGAATGTCAGCTCATCTCATTAGAGGAGGGCTACTGCTCTATGAATCACCCTGTTTTGTATTAAATTGTGTCTCCCCAAAATATTTGTTGCCATCGGAATTCTCATACATATGGATGTGATCATAATTGGAAATAGGATTTTCTTTGTTATGTTAATTAGCTCATGCCCAAGTAGGGTGGGTTCTAAATCTAATCACATCTAAGACACAAAAAGAGCAGATTACACACAGAATCAGGCAACATGTGAGGATCATCTACAAGCCAAGGAACCAAGAAACACCCAGGACAAGGACAGGACCCTGATTTTTAGACTTTTAGCTTCCAGAACTGTGAGAAAATAAATTTATGTTCTTTAAAGTCACACATTTGTGGTATTCCTGTTATAGCAGCATTGGAAAGCTAAGGGAGTAGTTAACAATCTTGGTTGCTAAGCAAAATGTTGGAAGTTTAAGTCCACCCAAAAGCACATTGAAAAAAAGACCTGGCACTACACTTCCAAAAAATCAGCCATTGAAATTCTATTCTGATGCATATGATGTTGCCTTGAGTTGAAGTCAACTTGAAGGTGACTGGGTGAGGTGACTAAGACACACTTTATTCTACAGTGTGGGAGAATAAGACACATCACTTGTGATTGGCAACCCCATCAGATACAAGATTCATATGTCACTTCCTCCATGGAGGCTTTCCTCACTCTCGCACCCCTGCCCAAATTCATTAATCTCTCTCCCATACGACCTTTGTTTCAATAGCCCATTGTACTTATTAGACACTATAAACTATTTGCTTATACGTATCTTCTACTAGATTATAAAAGACTTGAAGTCAGAGAGAATGTTCTATACATATTAGAATCCCCAGTACCTAAAACAATGCCCATCTCATAGGAGTCACTTATTAAATGCTTTTGGAATTTGATATATATAAAATATTCTGTAACATCAGCCCTCAAATAAGTGATGGGGATGTAATTGCAGAGATAACAAGACACTGGGGAAGGAGCTTGGAACTTCAGGTACAGGATAACATTTACTCTGGCATTCTTACCCACATTCTGCAGTGTGAAATTATACTGATGCTTCTGCTATGCAATTCAAGCAATCAATAGCTCTGTTATTTTACTGGCTTTGCTAAACCAGTAAATATGAAGCAAGACATAGTAAAGTTTTAATATTCATTTAACTCCACCTTTCTCCATATTTTGTATACCTAATATAATTTTGCAAACTCTGAACGCTGAACCAAAGAGAAGAAACATAAACTACCTCAGAAGCAAGACTGAAGCAGTAGCTAGAATTAAATGAAGGGATTTCCATATTTAACCACAAGGCCCTGGCCTCTAAAAAAACTTTTACCATAAGACTTTTTCTCCCTTCCTAACCAGTGTAGCCCTGCTGGCATTTGCAACACCAATGATATAGCCTCCAGACTCACAGCAACACTCAAACCATCACAGTAGGACAAACTGACAGACAAGTTTGTCTCCCCTAGCTGTTCTACACTACTTTGCTCTTTTCCTGGTCTCCTCCACCCTGCTCAGGTACCCAGCCTGCCCCAGGACAAACAACTGCCTTCTGCTGGTCCCAGGGGCTGGTTCTAGACTAAGACAGACTTGAAAGAAGGAGGAGGCCATCCACTTCTTAAAGAGTTGGCCAGTGAAAACCATATGAATAGCAGTGGAACATTGCCCAATATAGTGCAAGAAGATGAGCCCCTCAGGTCTCAAAATATGACTAGAGAAGAGCTGCTTTATCAGAGTAGAGCTGGCCTTAATGATGTGCATAGAGTAAAGTTTCCAGGCCCCCTATTTGCTGATGTGACATGTCTCAAGAAGAAACAGCTGCAAACATCCATTAATAAACAGAACGTGGAATGTGCAAAGTATGAATCTAGGAAAATTGAAAGTTGTCAAAAATGAAATGGAACGCATAAAGATTGATCTCCTAGACATTAGTGAGATGAAATACACTGGCTTTGGCCATTTTGAATCAGATGATCATATGATCTACTTTGCTGGGAATGACAAATTGAAGAAGAATTGCAAGGCATTCATTATCAATAAAGAATGTATCAAGATCTATCCTGAAGTACAATGCTGTCAGTGATAGGATAATATCCACACCCCTATAAGGAATTGAAATTATTCAAATTTATGCACCAACCACCATAGCCAAAGTTGAAGAAATTGAAGATTTTTACCAACTTCTGAAGTCTGAAATTAACCAAACATGCAATCAAGATGTGTTAATTATCACTGGTGATTGAAATGCAAAGTTGGAAACAAAGAAGAATCACTGGTAGTTGGAAAATATGACCTTGGTGATGGAAATTATGCTGGAGATCTCATGATAGAATTTTGCAAGGCCAACAGCTTACTCATTATAAATACCTTTTTTCAAAAACACAAACAGCAGCTATACACATGGACTTCATGAGACGGAGTACACAGAAATCAAATAGACTACATCTTTGACAAGAGGTGATGGAAAAGCTCAATATGTTTGGCAAAAACAAAGCCAGGAGTTGATTGTGGAACAGACCATCAACTGCTCATATGCAAGTTCAACTTGAAGCTGAAGACAATTGAAAGAAGTCCATGAGAGCCAAAAGATGACCTTTATTATGTTGTTGTTGTTGTTGTTGTTGTTATGTGCCATGGGGTCAGACCCGACTCATAGCGACCCCTCCTTGGGTTTCCGAGGCAGTATCACTATGGAAGTAGATTGCCCCAACTTCCTCCCGAGGAGTGGCTGGTGGGTTTGAACCCCAGCCTTCTGGTTAGCAGTCAAGTGTCTTAGCCACTATGCTACCAAAGCTCCTGACCTTTATTATATTCCTCCTGAATTTAGAAACTATCTAAAGAATAGATCTGATGCACTGAACACCAATGACCAAAAACCAGAAGAATTGTGGGATGACATCAAGCACATCATCCACGAAGAAAAGCAGGAGGTCATTAAAAAGATAGGAAAGGAAGAAAAGATCAAAATGGATGTCAGAAGGGACTCTGAAACTTGCCCTTGAACAGAGAGTAGCTAAAGTGGATGGAAGAAACCACAGGATAAAATATCTGAACAGAAGATTTCAGAGCAGCTCGAGAAGACAAAGTCAATTATTATAATGAAATGTGCAAAGACCTGGAGTTGGAAAACCAGAAGAGAAGAACACATTCTTCATTTCTCAAGCTGAAAGAACTGAGGAAAAAATTTAAGCCTCAAATTGCAATATTGAAAGATTCCGTGAGCAATATGTTGAATGATGCAGGAAACATTAAAAGAAGATGGATGGAATACAGAGCCACTATACTAAAAAGAATTGATAGATGATCATCCATTTCAGGAGGTGGCATATGATCAAGAACCAGTGGTACTGAAGGAAAAAGTCAAAGTTGCCCTGAAGGAATTAGCAAACAAAGTTCCAGGAGCTGATGGAATACTCATAGAGATGTTTCAACAAATGGATGCTGCGCTATAGGCACTAATTCATCTATGCCAAAAGATTTGGAAGACAGCTACCTGACCAAGTGACTGGAAGAGATCCATATTTGTACACATTCCAAAGAAAGGTGATCCCACAGAACATGGAAATTATCTAACAATATCACTGATATCACATGCAAATAAAATCTTACTGAAGATAATTCAAAAAAGGTTGCAGCACTATACAGACAGAGAACTTCCAGAAATGCAAGCTGTATTCAGAAGAGGACATGGTGTGAGGGATATCATAATTAATGTCAGATGGATTTTGTCTCAAAGCAAAACACACCAGAAAGATGTTTACTTGTGTTTTAATGACTATGTAAAGGCATTCGATTCTGTGGATCATAATAAATTGTGGCTAATATTGAGAAGAATGGGAATACTGTGTTGTTGTTGTCATTGTTGTTTGTGCTGTTGAGTTGGCTCCAACTCATAGCGACCCCTCCTTGGGTTTCCGAGGCAGTATCACTACGGAAGTAGATTGCCTCATCTTCCTTCTTAGGAGTGGCTGGTGGGTTTGAACCGCCAGCCTTCTGGTTAGCAGTCAAATGCCTTAGGCACTATGCCACCAGAACTCCCCCCCCCCCATGGGAATACTAGGACACTTAATTATATTCATGAGGAACCTGTACATAGACCAGGAGGCTGTTGTTTGAACAGAACAAGGGAATACTGCACAGTTTAAAATCAGGAAGGGAGTGTATCAGGGTTGTATCCTTTCACCATACTTATTCAATTTGTATGCTGAGCAAATAATCCAAGAAGCTAGACTACATCAAGAAGAACGTGGCATCAGGATTGATGGAAGGCTTATTAACAACCTGAGATACGCAGATGACACAACTTTGCTTGCTGAAAGTGAGGTTGACTTGGAGCACTTACTGATGAATATTAAAGACTGCAGTCTGCAGTATGAATTATACAATTTAAAGAATACAAAAATCCTCACAACTGGACCAATAAGCAGCATCATGATAGATGGAGAAAAGATTGAAGTTATCAAAAACTTCATATTGCTTGGTTCTACAATCATTGCCAATGTAAGCAGGAGTCAAGACATCAAAAGATGTATTGCATTGGGCAAATCTGTTGCAAAAGACCTCTTTCAAGTGCTAAAGAGCAAAGATGTCTCCTTGAGTTAGTTCTCCTTGTTCTCCTTGAACTAAGATGCACCGGCCCCAAGGCATAGTATTTTCAATCACCCACCTCGGAAACCCAAGGAGGGGTCGTTATGAGTCAGACTTTACTCTATGGCAGGGAGTTTGTTTTTTTGGTCATATGCACGTGAAAGCTGGACAATGAATAAGGCAGATCAAAGAAGAATCGATGCTTTTGAGTTGTGGTGCTGGTGAAGAATGCAGAAAGTACCATGGACTGCTAAAAAAACTAACAAATCTGTCTGGAGGAAGTACAGCCAGAATGCTCCTTGGAAGCAAGAATGGCCAGACTTCATCTCACCTACTTTGATCATGTTGTCAGAGGGGACCATTCCCTGGAGAAGGATGTCATGCTTGGTAAGGTGGAGGGTCGGCAAAAGAGGGGAAGGCCTTTGATGAGATGGATTGACACAGTGGCTGCAGCAATGGGCTCGGGTATAGTAGGGATTGTGAGGCTGGCACAGGATGCGGCAGTGCTTCGTTCTGCTGTACATAGGATTGCTTTGAGTCAGAAACGACTGCACAGCATCTAACAACTACAAACTAGTCTAAAATACATGTTATAGTAAGTGTGTGTGTGTGTGTCTCTGTGTGTGTGTGTGTGTGTGTGGTGGGGTTAGGTTGAGTGTTTAGAGTGTAAGTAGGGGTAAGATGGACAAGACATCTTCCGAAAACTTTGCAAAAATGCCTTCTATCTTTCATTTGCCTTTTCTCATTAGCATATCAGCATCGTTTATGAGAATGTACCTTGTAAACAATAAAAATATAATTTATTAACAGCTCTCAATAGTTTATCAGATCAGCTTTTTGGTCCCATCAAAGATAGCTTGAAGGTGAGGGAAAGAAAAATTGTAAAGGACAGGGAGATTTTAATCTTGAATCTCTGGTTGCTGTGACATTGGAGATGGATTGACACAGTGGCTGTCACAGGCAATCACAGGATTGACACAGGTGCAGGCTGGAGAAGGTGGACCAGGGAGGAGTGATATAAGTAGAGCCTGGACCATGAGTAGTTGAGGAGGAAGCATAATTATGGAAGTCAATTCCAATATTCAATCCTGTTGTCCCTTAAGTCTACTCATTATTCCTTTTTTGTTGTTGCTTTCAAAGAAGGCATGTTGTTGTTGTTGTTATGTGCCGTTGAGTCAAACCCGACTCATAGCGACCCCTCCTTGGGTTTCCGAGGCAGTATCACTACGGAAGTAGGACTGCCCAACCTTCCTTCCGAGGAGTGGCTGGTGGGTTTGAACCGCCAGCC
>NW_006921619.1:3775883-3790730 GCF_000298275.1 Orycteropus afer afer
GGTTTCCGAGGCAGTATCACTACGGAAGTAGGACTGCCCAACCTTCCTTCCAAGGAGTGGCTGGTGGGTTTGAACCGCCAGCCGTCTGGTTAGCAAGCGTCTTAGCCACTATGCTACCAGAGCTCCCCAAAGAAGGCATACTGAGCACTAAATATCTGCTACCAGTAAGATAGGTCCTTGGTATACAATAGTGTCAATAATGATACAGCATTTCCCCTTATGGAACATACAATCCTAGTGGGTGAATAGATATTAAACTGGCAAACACACTAATTAAATATTTCATTTTTAAATGTGCTAAAAGCTTAAAAGGCAAAGAACAGCAGACTACGCAGAATAATAGGGGAACCTATACCTTTTGGGTTGAGTGTAGAAATAGATTTACCTTGCAACTAATGAAGCTTAATGCTCAAGGCCTATTTGTGTGGGTTCCTTCCAAGCCTCTGCATATGGGGGAACCCTGGAAAGTGTTCAAATGGGTATATTTTTTAAAGTAAAACTTGCAAATGTCAGATATTTAAGATATTTTAACTGCAACCTGTTAAGACCACTCTATCTCTCTGCACTCTGATTTCGCCTTACTTTGGGCAGAGTTGAAGGGCCACAGGCATTTGTGAGATCTAGCTAAGGGAAAGTTGAGCTGGGAATACATTTCATTTAGTTTGGTGGGATATATTTATGGAAGTCACAGTCATTGTGATGTATATTTAAGTTCCTACAGCATCCCAATGCAGGAAAGTTTTCCAGGAAAACATCACACAGCAGGATGACCCAAGGGTCTAAGAATAACAATAATATCCTGATATGACTGTATCCTTCATCCTTGGCAGCAGAAGGTAATGGAGGAGAAACCAGTTTTGAAATGCAGGGGCAAGACAGAGGTGACAATAACACTAAAAGTTTGCAAAGCAAATTAGTTCTTTAGCTTAAATAGCAACAATCTAGTTTTTTAAAAAAAACAGCACAATTCTCAAGGCAGACAAACTTTACTAGTTAAATTAAACTATTATTTGGTTTCGAGACTTCAAGGGATATTTTTTGTTCAAGGTTTAAGGTTTAAAGATAATCTCAAGATAAAAGTTTTAAGAATTCCTCCATCCTCAATGGCTCCAGAAAGCCTAGATTCCAAAAGAATTTGAAATTCTTTGTTACATTTTTCCCTTTTTTGATCAGGATTCTTCTATAGAATCTTTGATCAAAATGTTCATTAAAGGAAGCTGGGCACCATCCAGTTCTGGTCTCAGGGTAAAGGAGGCCGTTGTTCATGGAAGCAATTAGATATCAAGTACAAGGCACCATGCTACAGGCAAGTTGCTAGTAAAGAAGAAAGGGACAAGGACATTTGCTGAGTGCTCACTACAGTTCAAGTACTTTACATAAATTATTGAATTTCTTCCTTACAGCAGTTCTACAAAGTAGGTATTGCCTTTAGGAAAATGAGTCTCAGTATAGTTGGCAACTTGTTCAGACTCTCATAAAAAGTAAAAGAGGCAATATTTGAACTTAGACCTGACTCCAAACCAAAAAAAAACAAACACTGCTGTTGAGTCAGTTTGGCTCCAAATCCTGTTTTTATTCCTCTGCTACATATTGCCCTGCATGCGTCTTATAATACAATACAGAAAAGAGATATTTATACAAATAATAGTATAGGATATAAGCTGATACAAAACAAGGGGTGGCAAAGAAGAGAGGAAACATTAAATATGGACTGACCCACTGACCAAAGGACCACCCATATATGAGGTACCAAGGTGGAATCTTCAGATCCTATTACTGCTTCTAAATCCTGTCCTTGACATGAACTTACAAATGACATTTTTACTAGATAAGAATCTGAAAGGTCCCTCAATTAAATATGTTCAGATCTAAATTTGGAGGTGAAAAATAAAATCTTCAAAGACAAGCATTTTTACTAGGAGGTGAGTAATGTTTAACCAAGGCTATAATAAAATGTGGAGGGATCAGCAGAATCAGCCACTCAAAGGCAGAGCGGGGGAAATAGGTCTAAACCACAGCAGAAATTGCAGAAGTCCTTTATATGGGAAAACTGTTGGCTGATAGTGATGGCTGTTAAACAATGAAATGGGTTACCAGGGCAAACTAAGGAATCTCCTCAACCCATCCTTTAAAATAGTAAAATTTTCTTGGTCTGAATGGCTTTACGTGTGGTCTTCCTTGAGGCGGGGCGGGGTCAGGGAGCTACAGAGGGAGGGATGACCCCTCCAAATCCTTTCCCAAAGCCTGGAATTCTCTCTACCTGACTGTCCTCACCTTGAGGAAGAGAGTCTTTGCCATTCATTAACCTGCCCCTCTCCTAGTTCTTGCGTACCTTCGCAATGCGCTAATTCACAACTTCTGCAGAGATGATTGAAATATTTAGAAATAATGGAGGAAGTTTAATAGGGTCCAGTGGGAAACCCAGGTGTTTAGATCAGCTTAAAAATAATAACCACCTCCCCTGCCGGGGGTTTCTATTCACAATCAACTCTGCTTTTATTCTTAACCATAAAGGCTACCTCAGACAGGAAATTATTCACGTGATTGGTCTTTACAAGTGCTGTTGGGTTTAAACTGAGGGTTGTAGAGGTCATTAGTGGGCAGTCATGTGATTAACCTTTGCTAGCCCGTAGCTTTTCACACTTTGTTAACAGCTTCCATTATTGCCCCTCTGAGTCCTGAGGAAGCTGTTTATTGACAGTATTAAAAATACATAGCCACACATTCTTAAGAGCCTTGTGTTAAAGAGAAAAATAAAATAAAATAAACCCTCCCAACATCTTCTAGCCAGCCAAGTGGGGAAATAAGAAACCTCTAATTTGCTATAAAGGCTTATCCAGAACTGCATTAAGTAGCACTACAGTTAACACAATCCTAGTCCCTGATGTGGCTCTTTGCTATCATATTTACATATGTTATGGTGACACTAGAGAATTTCAAAATTTGAGGAGGGAGCTATAAAACCCCTGGAGGTATTTGAGGATTACACTCTTACTTTGGAGGAAATTAGGTTGTGTTTAAGTTTGGAGAGGAGGGAGGAAAAGAGGTGATAAGAAAAATGTTCCTCTGGAGAAAAGTAAAGCCATCTCACATAAAACCACTGAGAGTTTCAGGAAGGATTTTTGTCTGTGATGCAGTTCTTATTCTGATGTGAATGAATGATGGTTGTTTTTGTTTTAGCTTCCTACCCCCATCCTAAGCTATAAAATGTCTTGGGAGGCATTTCTATAATTGTTTGTGCAAGAAAGAACATATTGATGTTTCCCTACCAATGATATGTCTAAAATCTACTTAAAGGACCACATTCTTCAAATGATTCTTGGTCCATGACCCCTCCCACTGCCCCCATGACCTTCCTGCAAGAATTGAATGGCCTTTCTATGACCCCCCCACCTCAGCATTAGATTTTTCCCAAGCATTTTACTTTCTGAATTCCAGTGAAGAATTCAACTCCCTATTTCAGATATATCTAAAGCTTTCCTCTCCTAAGTCAGAATCCATATTTAAGGGGGAGAAAAAGTATCAGAAGAAAATGAGTTTTCAAGCAATTCATCTGTGTGCATGTAACTCTGTGTGTGTGTGTGTGTGTGTGTATGTGTTCCAAATACATCAGTGGGAGAAAAAAAAATTAGAATCCTATGTAAAATTTCTGTGGTTAAAGGAAGAGGACAGTGTACAAAAAGAGGGATAATTCTGCACTGGCCTTGGCTTTTTTGTTAGTGCTTCCCCCCCCCCCTTCTATTTTGATGCAATTGCTCTAACTTATTCATATGCTGTTAAAATATGTAGCTATAGTCCCAAACCCTTTGCCTGGAAATAATCACAAGGTAAATCTTATTTATCAGACAAAATATGAATTAATTAATATTTTTATTAAAAGAAGACAACAATAGTAATACTACTGCTTTCTCACAGAACTGTTATATGCTGTGAAAGACCTCTGATGTTTGTGTGAATTTTGCTTTAGCTGGACTAGTTCCCATATATACCTTCTGGTCAACAAATTCAAACAAACAAACAAACAAAATGTGATTCCCTTTTGAAATACTTTTGTAACGTTTAAAACTGGTAAGCCACATGTTCCTATATTTCATAATGACAGGTGAAGGGGAAATTGTTGCTAGGATAAGACTTTGTATTTTATGTCAAATTTTATCTGGAAGCTCATTTTTAAAGTGGAATTATAACCTGCCCACCCCCCAAAAGCAGAGTTTTGAGATGAAAATGCCAGAATAACTTTAATTATAAGTTTGTTGGGGGTGTGACATTAAAATATCAATCAG
The DNA here is from genome assembly GCF_000298275.1 of Orycteropus afer afer. Classification (NCBI taxonomy): domain Eukaryota; kingdom Metazoa; phylum Chordata; class Mammalia; order Tubulidentata; family Orycteropodidae; genus Orycteropus; species Orycteropus afer. The sequence goes on from NW_006921619.1 coordinate 3,780,167, forward strand.
TTGAAAACTTCACATTGTGAATGTGTCACTCAAAAAAATTGAAATTTGTGTTATACTATTACTATTTATTTGTGCATTCTTGATCTACAATGCCTATGCTTGCAAGCTAAGAGTCCAAATCACTATAACAAGTGGTCCAACATTTTCAAATTTCTTTTAAAGTCAGAGTTAAATTTAAATCTATTATAGGTTTATTAACATAAAACCCTGGTTCCACTAATGGCAAACTTTCAGAATTGGGCTGAATCATAAATATTTTTTAATATAGAAAATAAGAAATTTCAATTCGGCCTACAATCTTTTTCATTTTTTTCTACAAAATCCAAAATATATTGGCACTGGGGGAAAATCTAGTAATCTCTAGCATCAAGCTACTGTTTCTTACCCTAGACTTATTGTAGACAATAATTGGTTTTCTCTGATCCCTCTCCCAAGCTGCATGAGAAAGGAAACCATGGAAACTAGGCCTCCATAAAGCAATGCTTTCTAACCTCAGCTGAGCTCTCACTGATCCTCAGAAATGGTTTTACACATCCCTTGTTGACTGATTATTGCAGGGAGCCACAGTGGCTGTTTTAAACCTTCTTCATCCTCAAGGGCCCACCCCTTGACTTCCTTCAATTTAACCTCACTCACAGATGATGACCTGATGGGGTACTGCACTGAGGAAGGCCAACCAGCATGAACAGCTCACATGGTGCTTGACCAAACTAGATCTGCACTGGCCTAGCTGGACTCATTATGTAATGGGTTAGTTCTCCTGGCCTGTGCTCACCACTCTCACTAGGTAGCCACAAGTTGGCAGTTCAACTTTCTTTAAGGCCTATATATTGCTGTCTGGTCCCAGCTAAACTTGATCCCAAGTCCATCTGGACTTTAAGAGAATCTATCTCTTCCACTAATGGTTCCATCTCTCCTATGTCTAAGAACATGGCCAATACTCCCATATCCTTAAAAATGTCCTGTAAGGTCTCTCCCTCACCATTGTTTCTCTCTCTCCCAAAGCTTTGTTCTATGCCTTCTCCCTTAGTTATCTCTCTTTTGAAATCTTTGTCTTCACTGTCTTCCTTGGCAATGCCATCAAATCCCAGAGTTTCTTTTCTCATCTTTCAGCAATTAAATCCTAAATCCCTAGATTGTCATTGCTAACTTTCAGAGCCTTTTATTTCTCAAATTAAAATCCCCATTCTTTGTTAAACTACCCTATCTTTGCAACTTCCCATTTTGATAAATATTATTGTTAATGTCCCAGAGCCAGGAGTATTATTTCTCTAACCATGGCTACTACATCCAATAATTTGTCATCACACTTAGAATGGAATCTAAACTCTATTCCACGATTTACAACTCTCTATGAGTAATCTCCAATCCACTGGTCTTGTTTCTGTTGCTCAGACCCACCAAGCTTGTTCTTTCCTTAGAGCTTTTGTACTTCCTATTTTCTCCTGGAACTCTCTGTCCCCAGATTATTCCAGAGTGGCTCCTTATCATCAGAGAGATGGGCTCTGACCATCTACCAAGAAACTCTGCCACACTATGTCATTTACACTTGCCTCATAACAATGTTCATGACTCATATTAAGTTCTTGTGTATTTCTTAACTTATTTATTGTTTGTCTTTCTGCTCTAGAACAGAGGCCTTAAGAGCAGAGATGTGTCTATTTTATTCACTACTGTAACTTTGAGAATAAGGACAGTGCCCTATAAAATCTCAATAATTATTTGTTTTATGAATAAATAAAGAAGTGAAGTCTAATAAGTTTGCTTGTCACCATATTTCTCAATTCTGTTCCTCCTTTGTTTTCCCATTGCCATCAGTATAGACTAAGCCTTCATTATGCAACATCTTAACACTGCCTGAGACCTTTCATGACACGTCTATGCTTCATGCTGCTACTAGATTAATCCGCAGGAACATCAAGTTCTCTTTCTCAAAATGATAAATAAAATTAATATTTTGTAACCCATATTAAGTATAGATTTATCACTATAGCTTTCAACATCCCTGCATTTATTCAATAATCATTTGGAGAGCACCTATGCATACAAAATACTGTTGACTATTGTGAATATGAAGAGTAAATAAACTACACTACAGTGTTCTATCATAGATGTGTGCACAAGATTTGAAGGTGACTAGAGGAGAAATCCCTAACTCTGACTTAAGGAGGCGATTAGTTCAGTTAAATCTAGTAGGAAAGATAAGAGTTTGTCAGTCAACCAAAATACGTATGTGCATATATGAAGTTAAGGTATCTATTTTCTAATAAGAGGGAATGGCATATGTAAAGACATGGCGAATGTTGTAAGCTGCTGATGTTATGACAAGTGGCCCAGTTTATCAGGATAATGGAATCTGTTTGGGGAGGGGCAAGAGATGAGGCAAAGTGGTCGGGAGGGATCAGATCAGTAAGAACCTCACTTGCTGTACTAACAACAAGAAAGGCAGAACAGAGTAACTATTAAGAGCATAGACTCTGGAGTCAGATTGTCTGGGTTTCATTCCTGTCCCACTATGCAAGTTACTTACTCTTACTCTTGCTATATCCCTTTTTTCTCATTTGTAATGTGGAAATGAACATATAATAACAAATACCCACCTCATACAACCATGGAAGCTGCAGTCGAGAAATCAGATGTTGTATTATTCTGGGCAAATCTGCTGCAAAATACCTCTTTAAAGGATTAAAGAGCAAAGATGGCACTTTGATGACTAAGGTGCACTTAACACAAGCCATGGTATTTTCAATCACCTTATATGCATATGAAAGCTGGACAGTTAATTAGGAAGATTGAAGAATTGATGCCTTTGGAATGTTGTGTTGGCAAAGAATACTGTAGTGTCTAAGGCATTTGACTGCTAACCAGAAAGTTGGCAGTTCAAACTCACCAGCCACTCCACGGAAGGAAGACTGGGCAGTCTATTTCCATCAAGATTTACCACCTCGGAAACCCAAAGGAGATTGCTATGAGTCAAAATCAACTCGATGGTGGTGAGTTTGGTTTTTTTGGTTTACCAGAAGAATGAGCAAATCTGTCCTGGAAGTGCAGCAAGAGTGGCCTTAGAAGCAAGAATGGACACACTTTACCTCATATACTTCAGTCATGTTGTCAGAAGGGATCAGTTCCTGGAGAAGGATATCATGCTTGGTAAAGGAGAGGGTCAGAGAAAAAGAGGAAGACCCTCAATGAGATGGATTGACACAGTGGCTGCAATGATGTGTTCAACCATAGTAAGTATTGTGAGGATAGTGCAGAACTGGGCAGTGTTTCATTCTGTTGTACATAGGATCACTATGAGTCAGAGCTGACTGGAGGGCACCTAGCAACAACAACCCACCTCATAAGGAGCTCTGGTGGTACAGTAGGCAAAGCATTTTCCTGTTAACCTAAAGATTGGTAGTTCAAATCCACCAGTCTCCTGAATGGTGATTATGAGTTGGAATCAACTCAATGGCAGTGAGTTTTTATGGGTTTACTCACCTCATAGGATTACTATAAGACAAATAATTTAATATATGTAAAGCAATTAGAACAGTACCTTACACATAATAAGCATAAAATATATTTTTAATTGTTATGCTGTAGATAATGAGGAACTATTAAAGAATTTTAAGGAGAAAAGTACCCTCAGATTCATATATATTAAGGATAACTCCTAAAGCAATACACAAAATGGATCAAAAGGAGAATAAGATTGGAAGGAGAAAAATTAGCTATTTTTTTTTTTAATCTAAATATCTAAACTATGGTGGCAATAATGAGCAGGTAAATGAAAAGACAAGCTTGAGAATAATTGAAGAGGTTGAATCAAGAGAATTTGGTGACCAGTTAAATAGGCAGCAAGGATGAGAGAATTATGAATCATTCCTAAATTTCTGGCTGTATGGTTTATGTGGAATGATTAAGCAGAATTTGAAACATAAGAAGAAGAACTGATTTTGGAGGAGAGACAACAAGTTCAATTTTGGATGCGCTAAATATGTGGTGTCTAGAGAGTAGCATAGTGCCTAAGGCACTTGACTGCTAACCAGAAGGCTGATGGGTCAAACCCACCAGCCACTCCTCGCAAGGAAGATGGAGCAATCTACTTCCATAGTGATACTGCCTCGGAAACCCAGAGAGGGGTCACTATGAGTTGTGTCCGACTTGATGGCACATGACAACAACAACAACAGAGTGTAGACATGAGAGATTTTCACCAGACAATTGAATATGTGGGTCTAGAGCTCAGGAGAAAGTATTTGAAGCCATAGGAGTAGAAAACATGACTAGAAGGGCATTCTCTTCTGTAACATGAGTAAAAGCAGATGTGGGATCCAGAGCCCTCTGGAGAATGCCAATATGAATGGGAAGAGAAACTCAACAAATAGTAGGAAAGGTAAGAAGGTAAGTGTAGAGTTTCAAGAATAAGGGGAAGATCAGTAGTGTCAAATCCCTGATATGTTGTCAAAGAGAACTTTAACATGCCTGTTGGAGTTGGCAATTACATCATTGGTGAAGTCAGTGAGAGTAATTTCAGAGGAAAGTTAGAGGCAAAAGCCAGGATGTATTGGGTGGAAAAGTTTAGGAGCCAAAGTAACGGGAGAAAAGAGACTTCAGATAACTCTTAGGTAGCTCAGCTGTGAAGAGGAAAATCTAATGATGGCAATACTTAAAGGAAAATACAGGACAGAGATGGGTTGTTTCTTTTATCTGATTAGAGAAATTTAATTGAGTTGGTATGTCAATAGGAAAAAATGGCAGATTGAGAGAGACATTCAAGGCCTCTCTGACTGACACTGGCCTGCAATTTCCAGTCCTATCCCTCACTTCTCTCTACTGCACCTCAAGTGCCCTCAAACTGGAGCTGAAAGGTTTGAGCAAGGCACCAGAATAGGAGGGGATGGACAAACAAGAAACTGAGACTCCCTGCTTCATCATTTTGCCTCCAGCCAGCTCCAAATACCTGAACTGCAACTGACAAATGACTCAGCCTTTCTCCAGGTGTGGTATGACATGGTTACCACACCCACACTGAACTTTGCTTGGGATTCAGAGGGTGTGTACTCTTCCATGTACCTTGGAAGAAAAAATGTTCCATGTGTCTTAAAATGATGATGCTTCTACAATATCCTTGGATATATTTACAGCACACACAAATACATATGTAGAAATATCCTCTGCCAAACCTATATATACTCATGTGTTTACTCCCATTAGCCTTCCCATATCTGTTCAGCTTGCATATCTATGTATCTACTCTTAGATGTTGTTTGTTATTACTATTATTACAGGGTTGTGTATGTAACAGTAGATCACACAAGGAGCAAAGTTCTGAAAATTTCTCAGCCACAACCAAACACCTTGAGAGAATGAGTCAGTGGTTTGGGGACTTGGGACCACAGACTTAGAGGGCAACTAGATCAATTGGTGTATAGTTGCACAAAGACAGTGTTCTACATCCTACCTTGGTGTGTAGCACGTAGGCTCTTAAAGCTACCAAGTGGCCTTCTAAGATGAAAGTATTGTTCTCTCCTTATCTGAGCAAAGAAGAGGGAAGAAAATAAGACTCAAGGAAACAATTAGTCAAAGTACTAACAGACCACACAAGCTATAACCTCCACTATCCAGGGACCAGAAGAACTAGATAGTGCTTGGCTACCACTACCAATCCCTCCAACCAGGATCACAATAGAAGACCCTGCACAGAGAGGGAGGCAAAGAATATAGAACAAAATAAAAAATCATAAAAAAGATTACTTGTCACATAGAGACTGATGGAACCCCTGAGACTGTAGCCTTTACACACTCTTCAAGCCTAGAAATGAACCCCCCCCCCCAGGATCAAATTTCAGCCAAAAAATAGAGAGGCCTAGAAAGTGAATAACACAAGGGAGGAATGTACCTCTCAGTACAATCAACCATATGAGACCAAAAGGGCAGCATTTGCCCAAAAATAAAGCTCAGAAGGCAGGAAGGGACAGGAGAGAAGGATGAATGGAAACAGGGAACCCACAGAGGAAGTGGGAAGAGTGCTGTTACCTTGTGGGAATTGCAACCAATGTCAGAAAACAAAATGTGTATACATTGTTGAACTGAAAACTAGTTTGCTCTGTAAACTTCCACCCAAACTACAGTTAAAAAAAAAAAAAAGATGACATTTCATCCCACCAAAAGCCCTCTGTTCTAAACAAAAATGTGTATATGTGTCATAGATTCTTAATATACTGAATAAATATCAGACTTTCAGCTATAAAATTATTTAATGCTCATTAATATCATTCCCAATTAGGAAAGAAAACAGAAAAGAAAGAAAACTAGTCTTTATAAAGAATTCAACTTTCTCCTTGCAGTCATGGCACCAATATTTCTCATTAAAACATTGCAATTAAATAATCATCTTCTACCTTGAGTGTCAATATCTTAGCCTGCTTAATTAGCTCTCCAACAATAGCTTCTGATGTGGCATCTGAAGCAGGTCACCTGACTGTGTGACCTTGAGCAAGTAATTTCACTTCTCAGAGCGCAAATTTTCTACCTAATTTACTTTCAGCTCAGTTACATCACAAGACCAAACCTTGTATTATATCCTCACCACCTGTTCTATTACAGGTGAGGCATTCTGAAAACCTACTGGGAAAAAAAAATTTGAGGGGCTATGTAAAATTCCCATTCAATTTCAAAGTCAGGCAGAAGCTTGAAACTTGGAGCTTTGTGGGAGCCTACAAGGTCACTCTAAATAATAGAAAAATCAAATAATGTTACTGCAGACTGCTATTGTAGTCCATTCTTCCATAAAGATTACCACTGTTGTACTAGCAAGTTCAGCAAGACTTTGGGTTATCAGCCAAATAAATGCCACTTCAGTAAGTTATTGCTGCCTGAGGCCAGCTTTAACTTGCATAGTCAACTTTTTCCCTGTCTAAAGTTCTACTGTAAGTTTTGCATTCATAAACCGTGTTCCCCCTTGGCTTCATTGCTGCCCTCTTATGACTTTTCCCCTCCTCTTGATTGCTAAAGAGTGCCCCATTGTGTGCATTAACACCCGAAAGCTTCACCAAGTGATGTAAAACAGCCGCATTCAAATAGTTTTTGGGTAGAACAAAATGTAAAAACCCACTGAACATTTCCTTACTATGTGAAAATTGTTGCCCAAGTCTTTGCACCATGGTTCTGGGAATTCAATTCAAAAGAGATGTGTTCAAAAGTACATGACTTTGGCTCCCATGTATGATCACGAGACAATAAAGGAACACTAAACCCTGTGACAATTTTTCAAATTTGTGGTTCTATGCAAAATTTCACCAACTTTCCATCACTTGAACTGAATTCAAAATTCAGAAAATATGGTACTTGTCTAAATGAAAATAAATGTTGTTTCAACAGTCTTTTTTCCCCTTTAAATTGATGGTTAAGAGGATAACAAAAGGAGAAGAAAACAAATGACATGCACATACTTGTCTGAAAAAGACAAAAAATACCACCCACACACATGAAATACCACACACAGATGCTTAAAAAGAAAAGTCAGATGCCATATAGGGTAACTATTGAATATTGATGACATTATTTTCTACCTCATACAAATTACTCCTGCCAAAGGGCATCCAGCTTGATTTTGCCAATATTTCCCTCCATCATGTTGTCAAATGTAGATGAAGGGCACATTCTAGGAGCATCCTTCATAAGAACATGCTAAACTTGGCTTCCCATCTACATCCTCTATGTCACTGGCCTCTGATAATGTATGGTATCTTGGCTTGAAGAAAAATGAGTAGAATAAGCCTCTTTTTCTGAAAAATCAACTAGTATAAATAGGTAATGGAGGTTGAGAGTACAAAGTCCAAGAAACCTAATACAAATTCTCCTTCTTCTGTAACATGTATGTCCCTTGTGCATCTTAAGTGATTATAGAGCAACTTTCACTAAATTCTTGGAACTGATGTCTTTGAAAATATTCCTCTAATCCTCCCCTAGGCTAATAAAGAAAGACCTAGCTAATGCCACAAGGCAGATTATACTGAATTGAGGAAGGGATTCTTGGATTTACATTGAAGTAAGCTTATGCCTAAGGAGCCCTGGTGGCAGAGTGGTTAAACACTTGGCTGCTAACCAAAATGTAGGTGGTTTCCTGGAGAAAGGTGGCAGTCTGCTCCTGTAAAGACTGCAGCTTTGGAAACCCTGTGGGGCTGTTGAATTGACTCAAATGCAATGAATAAGAGTGCCTGATACCTGAGAACTGATAACACAACTGAGAAATAAAACCACACTGTCAAATTCTGAGTCCTCCTCTTTGCCTCATTTGCTCAACTCCTTTATCTCCTCCCAACTCCTTGCAAAGCATCTATTCATTAATTCAACAAATATTTATTAAGCACCTAACATGTGACAAGCACTGTTGTAGAAACTGGGAATGCAGCAATGAACAAAAGGGGCAGAAATTCCTGCTTACAGTCTTCATCTCTCAGACTTAGGTACCCAGCTAAGGCAGAGATGTCTTTCATCCCAAATCTTAGGGTACACTTTCACTGAAGAAGAGAGTCAGTTGTCAAAGAAAGAAGTCCCTGGTGTCTATTTCTGTTAAGTTAGAGTGAACAAAGGTCTTCATCTAACAAAAATTCATTCAACAATTATTGGTGAGTATCAAATAGATGCCAGGCTCTGGGCTTCAGAGTGGGGACAGCAACATAAAAACCACACAGTGCTGGGCTTATGTATTTGCAGGGATTATATACATTTTTAATGTCTTTTATGTGAATGAACTAACAATTGATTGTTTTTAAATTGAATTTGAATTTTTGAAATCTGCTGATAGCTGAGATTGAATTGCTTTTTTTTTTTCCAGGTCAAATATTTCTCCTGAAGCACTTAAGGGGAGACTCTAGGGAGAATGGCCATTTCTTGAAATGTGCTATTGCCTGGCTTGAAAAGGGTAAACTAGACTTGGACGTGCATCTGAGTGTTCTCACTTCATTTTCCACAGTCATAACTTCTGCTATGTTTTCAATTAGCTACAGTAACTGAAATTAATATTCCATTACACTTTTTGATCATGCTTTAATTTAACCAACAATAATGATCAGGGCATAAAATATCCCAAGTCCTTTGTTTAGGGTTTGGTGAATAGAACCATATGTCTGACCTCAACCCTTTGGGAAATGGACATTCAGAAAGCATTTATATGGCCCCTCCATCTTTTGTTTGTTACACTCTTGTTGCTTTTTTGGTCTATGAGGCTTTGTTTACCCTATTTACTATTTGTGGGGGGTGAGGCTGGAATCAGGGGTTTTGCTTACTTCTGGAATTATGGTGCTTGAGAATGTTGCTCCATTTGTCAACCATTATGCATCTTGTTTATTAGGTATTTATTCCAGAAGCCTTTGGTCAAAGTGCATATAGAAATTAACAACTTTTTCTTTTCTTTTTTCTGATTGTGTGTGTGTGTGTGTGTGTGTGTTAGTAGATAAATATCTACTTTGATATCTGGATATCCTGGCTAGAGTGAGAGGTTCATAATTGATAATCCAAATGCCCATGAGAGATGTGTAGGGAATCTGGTGGTGGATCACTGTCATTCCTTACCACATGAATGTGCTGCAACGTCAGAGCCAAACACTCCTGAGAGCAAATCCTGGCTTTATGTTGTAACAGTGGGGAAGTTACTCTGAACCTCAGTCTACTCATTTACACAATGAAAATTTAAAATGCTATTGGCCTCACTGGCTGGGTTATGAAGATTAGAGATAACACATGTGTTGAACAAAACACAGACCCTCTATGATAGACATTTGCAGAATTGGAAGGCATCATTATCACTATCATTATTTCTTCCTTCTCACACAATCTTTTCCTTACTTTCTTCATCTGACTGCTCCTATTACCCCTTTTTCTTTTCTTTTTGCTTTCTTCTTCTTCTCTCCCTTCTCCCCACCAGTGCCTCCTTTCTGTGCTGTGGGTGTTGTCAGTAGATATTGGTCAGGCCCACCAACAGCACTCAGAGACAAAGATGTTATGGATCCTTCTTCTCCAAGACCCCAAGACCAGCCAAAGGAGAAACAACTAGAGAAAACCTCTAAAAAAAAAAAGACCCTCTTGTGTAGAAAGCTGTTCAGTGCATTCAGTCAATGCAGTGTTGCTCGAGTTAGTCTATAACCCTCAGAATGCTGAAATTATTTGCCGCAGGTGCTATCAAGCCCCAGAAATTTAACATTCCTTTATTCATTTATTTTCTCATTTAGAAAATATGTTAAAGACTTATGATGTGCTGAATCCTCTACTAAAATTAAAGCTGTGGAAGATTTGTTTCTTATCTTTATATCAACTCACTCTAGAGATACTTGTTGAATAAACAACAAGTGAATCATAAACAACTCAAAGTTTCCAGTTTCGAAGACCTTAACGAGAAAAAACAAAATTTTCATTCATCACTACAGTTCACATATACACACTGTAGCTTCTCATTAAATTCAAATAAATCAGCACTTCTATATGTTGTTGTTGTTGTTGTTGTTAAGTGCCGTCGAGTCGTTTCCAACTCATAGCGACCCCATGCACAGCAGAACGAAACACTGCCCGATCCCGC
>NW_006921619.1:3795795-3803598 GCF_000298275.1 Orycteropus afer afer
CCTACTTTGGTCATGTTGTCAGAAGGGACCATTCCCTGGAGAAGGATGTCATGCTTGGTAAGGTGGAGGGTCGACGAAAGAGGGGAAGGCCTTCAATGAAATGGATTGACATGGTGGCTGTGATGATGGGCTCAAGTATAGCAAGGATCGTGGAGCTGGCACAGGATCTGGTGGTATTTCGTTCTGTGCACGGGGTTGCTATGAGTTGGAAACGACTCGACGACACCTAACAACAACAACAGCAAAACTAAGTACTAAGATACAAAAATGAAAAGACAAGGACTGGTCCTTTCCTTTATTTATTTATTCATTCACTCATCCTTTCACTCATTTAGTAAACATTTCCAAATACCTATTTTGTGCCAGGATTGGCCTAGGGTCTTCAGAGACGGTCTTGGTCAACCTAGATGTAATCAATGATCCATAAATTTCACTTCCTAGTATGGAAAATAGAAAAGAAAACAAAACCAATAAAACCAAACTCACTGCAGTGAAGTTGGACCGACTCACAGAGACCCCTCCTTGGATTTCTGAGGCGGTATCACTACACAAATAAATTGCTCAGCCTTCCTTCTGAGGAGTGGCTGGTGGGTTTGAACTTCCATCCTTCTGGTTAACAGTCAAATGCCTTAGGCAGTACGCCACCAGAGCTTCTAAAAGAAAACAAGCATGAACCAAAAGTTTTTTAAAAAAGCAGAAATTATGAAAAGAGCCATAAAAGAAACCACAATAAAAATAGGATAAGTAGGACATGACATCTACTTGAGATAGTTTAGTGGGAAACAGACCAGTAATCTGATCATTATATAATTCAATATTTCCTTATCTGTCTGCCAGCCTATTGGTTAGTTATTCCCACTTTCATCCTCAAAATGTTTTGAAAGATCAATAACATATTCTAAGAGCAATGAGGAGTGCACAGTACAATGTGAGCACAGCTAAATGAGCATCTACCTCTGTGTAGAGTCTTGATATTCACAGAGACATAGAAGAGAAAGTAGTACATTTAATAGGAAGGCCAACAAGATGGCAGGAAAGGGGAAAGTGATCAGAGTAGAGTTGGTGGAGATCCACTTACTTCTAATCCAGGCCCATGGGGAGTTGCAGCAGCCCTTAATGGCTATTGTAGTCCAAGCATAACTGGCATCGAGACCTTGGGTCTGCATGCGTGGCCTCTTAGCACCATCTCAGCAGTCTTCATCATCTCAGCCAGAGACTTCTATAGCATAGCTGCTGCATCCTCTACTTATCCTACTGCTGAATGATTTGGTGTCGGAGGACCTAAGCTCATGGCCCATCTCTGCCATTCATTAGCTGTGGAGACCTAGGGCAAGTCACTTCCATTCTCCAAGCCTCAGTTTCCTCATTTGTACAATGGGATCTATTTGTCAGCGTGCAACTACAGGCAACAAAATCCATTCTAACTAGTTAAAACATAAAGGATTTTATTACTGAGTAGCTCTTCAAATCACTGGAAGGGCTAAAAGATCAGGCCCTAGGCTGAGTTTCCAGGAACAGCTTCCAGCCCCTAGAACTACTTTACTTCTGGCATCTTCCTTTTTAGCAAGATAGATACCTCATGCCTAACCTCTCTGCCTACATTTAACTCTGTTACTAATCCAAGTCTCGTGAGAATACAACTGATAAAACTCCAATCACATCCAAAAATCTGACTGCAAGGGCATGTGGGAAATGTCATTTTTACTTTTATAGCCTCCATAGATGAGGGAGGCACTCCAGAAAGCATTGGAATGGATGGAGCAAGCCAATTCATGCAATTTGCCACAGTGCATCTCTCACAGGATTATTACAAGGATTGTTGTTGTTGTTGTTATGTGCCGTCGAGTCGGACCCGACTCATAGTGAACCCTCTTGGGTTTCTGAGGCAGTATCACTATGGAAGTAGATTGCCCCATCTTCCTTCTGAGGAGTGGCTGGTGGGTTTGAACTGCCAGCCTTCTGGTTAGCAGTCAAGTGCCTTAGCCACTATGCTACCAGAGCTCCTATTACAAGGATTAAGGTATGTGAAACTGTTTCCATTTAGTAAATACTGTCTTGAAGTGACACTCTCTGCCAGCACTCTTTGTACCCTAACACTGGGTCCCTAAGGACCTAACTCCAGCCTGGGTGCCCAGCCCTGAAACCCCAGGCACCACCAGTGTTCTAGGGCTAGATCTTGCTTCCAGCATCACATCCCTCTTGTCTAATGGACTTCACTGGCTTACAGCCAGGACTCCAACCAAAAAGAGAGAAGTCCCTGCCCTCCAGCCACTCAGAGCCCACAGAGCAGTGTGCTGAGTGTTTTGAGTCATAGAGAGCAAGAAATTAACTATGTTGGCCTGGAAGAATTAGGTAAGACTTCATGTTTCATCACACCTGAAAATAAATAGTCAAGTAGGCAAAACAGAATATCACTCTATTTGACATTTATCCCCTGTCCTATAATCCCTTGCAGAGTCCCTGGGTGGTACAAATGGTTAAGCTGTGAAAAGAGTGGCACTATGAACTCACCCAGAGTTTCCTCCGAACAAAGGCTAACAATCTACTTCTGAAAAATCAGTAAGTGAAAACCCTATGGAGAACAATTCGACCCTGACACACATAGGATTGCCACAAGTCAAAATTGACTTGATGGCAACTTTTGTTTTTTAATAATCCCTTGTAGGAGATTTGGTTCAAAAAGCTGCTTGTATGACATATGAACCATGTGCTAGACATATTTAGCTATGTGAGAATCTGTCCCAAAGCACTAAAACTAATCAGAAAGAGGGATCTCTTAATCACTTTTTAATTAAATTTTTTAAATATAATTTTTCTTAATTATAAAAAGAGTACACACTTACCAGAGAAAATTTGGAAAATACTGAAAAGCATAATGAAAATAGCAATTACTTTTTATTTCATTACCCACTACTAACCATTTGAAACTACGTTCTTCTAAGAAAATGCTAAGCAAAAGCAAGCTGATATAGCTACTTTAAGGTAAAAAGCTTTTATTCTAAGCTTTTTTTTTTTATTATTACAAGTAAGAATGGTCACTGCACAATAATAAAAGCTTCAATGCACAAGGAACATATTAACAATTTTAAACTCTTAGGTATGTGTTACAGCTTCAAAATATACAAATATAAAATTGAAATATCTGTTAAGAGAAACTGATATGTTCACACACTTCGCCACACTTCTCTCCGTAATTGATAGATCAAGCAGAGAACAGCAAGGATATGAATTTGAGCAACACAAATAACAAGCCTTATGTAAAAGACATACTATAGAACACTGCATCCAACTACTTGTCAAACACAAATGGGCTCTTGGTAAATATTAACCAGGTATTAGGCTATAAAGCAAATCTTAATAAATTTCAAAGGCTCTCTATAGACCACAGCCTTTGCTCACCAGGCAATTAAAATAAATAAATAAATAAACAACAAAATAAAAATCTATCTAATTGGAAATTTGAAAATACATTTTAAGTAATTCAAGGGAAAAAAAAATCACAACATATAGATAAATTGAACCCCTCATCCATTGATGGTGGAGTTGTAAAATGATGCAGCCTCTATAGAAAACAGTCTGGCAGTTACTCAAAAAGTTAGACATAGAATTACCATATAATCCAGCAATTTCACTTCTAGGTATGTACTGAAAACAGTTGAAAGGAGGAACAAAAATAGAGGTATATACACTAATGTTTATTGCAGCACTATTCACTATAGCCAAAAGGTAAAAACAATTTGAATGTCCATCAACAGATGATGAGTAGATAAACGCAATAGGGTATAACAAACAATGGAAAATTACACAGTCATGAAGAATAATGACAACTAAATACATGCTACAACATGAATGAATGAACCTTGAAAATATTATGCTGAATAAAATAAGTCTATGACAAAAAGATAAATAATGTATGATCCCACTTATATGGAATATCTAGAATGTTGTTGTTGTTGTTAAGCCATCGCATTCCTTCTGGCTCGTAGCGACCCTATGTAAAACAGAACGAAACATTACCCAGTCCTGTGTCAGCTTCACAATGCTTGCTATATCTGAGCCCATAGTTGTAGCCACTGTGTCAATCCATCTTGTTGAGGGCCTTTCCCTTTTTCGTTGATCCTCCACTTTACCAACCATGATATACTTCTCTAGAGAATGGTCCCTTCTGACAACATGACCAAGGTACACCTATGAAGTCCAGACATTCTTGTTTCCAAGGAACATTCCAGCTGCATTTCTTCCAAGACAGATGTGTTAGTTCTTTTAGCAGCCTGTAATACTTTCAGTATTCTTTGCCAGCACCACAACTCAAACGTATGAACTCCTCTTCAGTCTTCTTTAGTCATTCATTGTCCAGCTCTCACATGCATATGAGGCAATTGAAAATACCATGGCTTGGGTTAGGCACACCTTAGTCTTCAAGGAGACATCTTTGCTCTTCAGCACTTTAAAGAGGTCCTTTGCAGCAGTTTTGCTCAATGCAATACATCATCTGATGTCTTGACTGCTGCTTCCATTGCTGTTAATTATAGAACAAAGTAAAGTGAAGTCTTTGGCAACTTCAATCTTTTCTCCATTTATCATGATGCTGTTTATTGGTCCAGTTTTGAAGATTTTTGTTTTCTTTATATTGAGGTGTAATCCATATCACAGACTGTAGTCTTCAATCTTCATCAGTAAGTGCTTCGAGTCATCCTCACTTTCAGCAAACAAAGCTGTGTCATCTGTGTATTGCAGGTTGTTAATGAGCCCTCCTCGAATCCTGATGCCATGTTCTTCTTCATATAGTCTAGCTTCTTGGATTATTTGCTCAGCATACAGATTGGATAAGTTTGGTGAAGGGATACAACCCTGACTCACTTCCTTCCTGATTTTAAACCATGTAGAACCCTTGTTCTATTCAAAAGACAGCCTCCTGGTCTATGTACAGGTTCCTCATAAGTACAATTAAGTGTTCTGTAATTCCCATTCTTCTCAATGTTATCTATAATTTGTTATGATCCACAAAATTGAATGCTTTTGCATAGTCAATAAAATGTAAATAAGCATCTTTCTGGTATTCTTTGCTTTCAGCCAAGATCTATCTGATATCAGCAATGATATACCTCATTCCACATCCCCTTCTGAATCCAGCTTGCATTTCTGGAAGTTCTCTGTCAATATACTGCTGCAACCATTTTTTAATTATCTTCAGTAAGATTTTACTTGCATGCAATATTAATGATATTGTTTGACAATTTTCACATTCTGTGGGATCACCACCTTTCTTTGGAATGGGTGCAAACATGGATCTCTTCCAGTCAGTTGGCCAGGTAGCTGTCTTTCAAATCTCTTAGCATAGATGAGTGAGTGCTTCCAGCAGGGCATTCATATGTTGAAACATCTCAATGGATATTCCATCAATTCCTAGAGCCTTGTTTTTTGCTACTTCCTTCAGTGCACCTTTGACTTCTTCCTTCAATATCATTGGTTTTTGATCATATGCCACTTCCTGAAATGGATGAATGTCAATCAATTCTTTTTGGTACAGTTACACTGTATTCTTTCATCTTCTTTTGATGTTTCCTGCATCATTCAATATTTTGCCCATAGAATCTTTCAATATCGTATCTCAAAACTTGAATTATTTCTTTGGTTCTTTCGGCTAGAGAAACGTTAAGCATGTTCTTACCTTTTGGTTTTCTAATTTCAGGTCTTTACACTCATCATAATAATTGACTATGTCTTCTCGAGCTGCTCTTTGAAATCTGTTCAGCTCTTTTATCTGGCCTTTTTTTTTCCATTTGCTTTAGCTACTCTCCAATCAAAGGCAAGTGTCAGAGTCTCTTTGACATCCACTTTGGTCTTTTCTTCCTTTCCTGTCTTTTTAATGACCTCTTGCTTTCCTCATGAATGATGTTCTTGATGTCCTCTCACAATTCCTCTGGTTTTGGTCATTAGTGTTCAATGCATCAAATCTATTATTTAAATGGTCTCTAAATTCAGGAGGGATATAATCAAAGTCACGAGCTCTGGTAGCATAGTGCCTTAGGCACTTGACTGTTAACCAGAAGACTGGGGGTTCAAACCCACCAGCCACTCCTCAGAAGGAAGATGAGGCAATCTACTTCCATAGTGATACTGCCTCGGAAATCCAAGGAGGGGTCACTATGAGTTGGGTCTGACTCAACGGCACATAACAACAACAACAAGGAAGACTAGTTAATATAACCATCATTCAACTTTATGCTCCAATCACTAATGCCACAGATGAAGAAATTGAACTCTTTTACCAACTCTGCAGTCTAAAGTTGATCAAACATGCAATCAGCATGCATTGATAATTACTAGTGATTTGGATGTAAAAGTTGGAAACAGAAAAGTATAGGTGGAATATAAGTATAAGTATAGCTGGGAAATATGGCCTTGGTGATAGAAGCAACTCCAGAGATCCATATAATAGAATGTTGCATACCCTTTTCTCAACAACATAAATGGCAACTATATACATGGATCCTGCCAGATGGAGGACATTGAATCAAATAAAATATAGGCATACATCAGAGACATGGAGGGTTTGGTTCCAGACCACCACAATAAAGCAAATATCACAATAAAGCAAATCACCCCAATATTTTGGTTTCCCAATAAATAAATAAGGTATGTTTATACTACATTGCAGTTTATTAAGTGTGCAATAATATTATGAAAAGGTTTGAAATATTGTGAGTGTTACCAAAATGTGACAAAGAGACACAAAGTGAGCACATGCTCACATGCTTTTGGAAAAATGGCACTGACAGACTTGCTCATGGTGATGTTTCCATAAACTATCAATTTATTATATATATATATGTATGAAGTGCAGTAAGGTGACATGCAATAAAATGAGATATGCCTGTACATCTGTAGAAACAGATGATGGAGTAGCTTGATATCATCTGTCAGAACAAGGCCAGAGTCTGACTGTGGAACAGATCATCAATTGCTCATATGCAAGTTCCAGTTAAATCCACAAATCCACAAGAGCCAAAGTATGACTTTGAGTACATCTCTCCTGAATTTACAGACCATCTAAAGAGTAGATTTTACACATTGAACACTAATGACAGAAGACCAGATGAGTTATTGGATAACACCAAGGACATTGTACATAAGGAAAGGGCATTAAAAAGACAGGAAAGAAATAAAAAGACCAAAATGAATGTCAGATGAGACCCTGAAACTTGTTCTTCAGCATAAAGTAGTTAAAGCTAATGAAAGAAATGATGAAGCAAAAGAGTTGAACAGAAGATTTCAAAGGGCAGCTCAAGAAAACAAAGTAATGTATTATAAAGAAAAGTGAAACCACCTGGAGATAGGAAACTAAAATGGAAAAAAAAAAAAAAAAACCACTGCATTTCTCAAGCTGAAAAAAATGAAGAAAAAATTCAAGACTTAAGTTGCAATACTGGAGGATTCTATGGGCAAAATACTGAATGACACAGGAAGCACCAAAAGAAGATGGAAAGAAGAACTAGATGGTGCCCGGCTACCACTGCCATCCACTTGAAAGGGGATCTATGTAGGAGATCCTTGATAGAGAAGGAGAACAATGTGGAACAAAACTCAAAATCATTTGGAGGGAAAAAAAAAGAAGGTGGGGACCAGTTTTGCTGGTCCAGTAGAGCCTGGTGGAACCACTGAGACTATGGCCCCGAGCTGCCCTTCAGGTCTGGATTTGAACCCACACCTGTGGTTTCCAGCCAAAGAGAAGACAGGCATATGAGTTGAACATTTACCTCAAGTAGATACTCTCCTTGGAGAGAACAATCATGGGAGAAA
>NW_006921619.1:3804068-3810541 GCF_000298275.1 Orycteropus afer afer
TAGCAACCCCTCCTTGGGTTTCTGAGGCAGTATCACTACAGAAGTAGATTGCCCAACCTTCCTTCTGAGGAGTGGCTGGTGGGTTTGAACCACCAACCTCTGGTTAGCAGTCAAGTGCCTTAGGCACCACCCTACCAGAGCTCTTATTGCTCACTAGTCTATGTCAATAAATTGGGAAGAAGCTACCTGGCCAACTGACTAGAAGAGATCCATATTTGTGCCCATTCCAAAGAAGAGTGATCCAACAGAAGAAGGAACTTATCAAATTATATCATTAATATCACATGGAAGTAAAGTTCTGCGGAAGATAATTGGAAAATGTTTGCAGCAGTACATTGACAGGGAACTGCCTGAAATTTAAGCTGGATTCAGAAGAGGACCTGGAACCAGTGATATTACTGCTGATATCAGATGGATCTTGGCTGAAAGTGGGCATACCAGGAAGATGTTTACCAGTGTGTTATTGGCTATGCAAAGGCAGTTGACTGTGTAGGTCTGTGTTAGACTGGGTTCTCTAGAGAAACAAAAACTAGCAAAGCTTATATATATATATAGAGAGAGAGAGAGAGAGACAGAGACAGAGAGAGAAATTTATCTTAGGAAAATAAATGTATAGAAGCTGGCAAGTCCAGTGTCCCTGGAGGAAATGTTGGGCTGGAGGCAGCCTTAGCTTCCGCAACCACAGGAGGCCAAGAAACTCAAGGCTGGCAGGCAGTACATTGGCTGTTGACTCCAACGAAAGACGAATCCAAGATCTCCAGGCCGAGCAGTGGGCTGCTCACTCACGGAAGGTTGTAGGCAGCACACCAGAGTCCTGATGCACAGAAGAATGTCTCTCTTCCCAGGATGTCCCTGGATATCCTGGAAGCAGGCTGCACCCCTAGGGAAACTCCCCTTGGGCAGATTGGCCACTCAGGACACAGTCATTCGATCCTATCATGGGAACAACCACACAGAACTGGTGTCCAGCCAAGTTGACACACAACTCCAACTATCACAAGATCATAACAAATTATGAATAACATTGTGAAGAACGGGAAGTCCAGAATACTTAATAGTGCTCATGTGGAACCCTGTACACAGACAAAGAGGCAGTCATTCAAACAAAACAAAGGTGTACTCTGTGGTTTAAAATCAGGAAGGTGTGCTGCAGGGCTGCATCTTTTCACTATACTTATTCAATCTGTATGCTGAACAAATAATCTTAGAAACTGGACTATATGAAGAAGAACACAGTATCAGGATTAGAGGAAGACTCGTTAACAACTTGTGATATGCAAATGGCACAACTTTACTTACTGAAAGCAAAGAGGACTTGAAGCTTGATGAAGATCAAAGACTGAAGCCTTCAGCATGGACTGCACCTCAACATACAGAAAACAAATATTCTCCTAACTGGACCAATAAGCAATATCATAATATAAGAAAAAAAGATTGAAGTTGTCAAGGATTTCACTTTACTTGGATCCACAAACAATATGCATGGAAGCACCAGTTAAGAAATCAAGCAGTGTATTGCACTGGATGAATCTGTTGCAAAAGACCTCTTTGAAGTTTTAAAAAGCAAAGATGTCACTTTGAGGACTGAGGTGCACCTGACTCAAGTCTTGGTATTTTCAGTTGCCTCCTGTGAATGCAAAATCTTGACAATGATTAAGGAACACTGAAGAATGCATATATTTGTATTCTGTTGTCAGCAAAGAAAATGAATATACCACGGACTGGATACCAACTTATATAACATCTTTAGTCATGGCCTCTCCATTCTTATTAATGTTTATTTACTCATTCTATTTTTCATTAATATTACAAGAAATCTTTCAATTTTTTTTTTTTTGTTGTTGTTGTTATAGGTGTTGTCAAGTTGCTTCTGACTCATAGCCACCCCAACTACAATAGAACAAAACACTTCCTGGGCTTGTGCCATCCTCACAACCACTGCTATACTTGAGCCCACTGTTGCAGCCACTGTGTCAATCCATCTTATTGAAGGCCTTCCTCTTTTTTGCTGACCCTCTACTTTACCAAGCACGATGTCCTTCTCCAGGACTAGTCCCTCCTGACAACATGCCCAAAATACTTAAGACAAAATCTCACCATCATTGCTTCTAAGGAGCATTCTGGGTGTACTTCTTCCAAGAAAGATGTGCTCATTGTTCTGGTAGTCCATGGTATATTTAACACTCTTCACCAGCATGTTAATTCAAATGCATCAATTTTCCTTTGATCTTCCTTATTCATGGTACAGCTTTCCCATGCATATGAGATGACTATAAATAACATAGCTTTGGTGAACTGCGCCTAAGTTTTTGAACTGACGTCTTTGAACGTTAATGCTTTAAAAACGTCTTTTGCAGTAGATTTGCCCAGTACAATAGTCATTTGACTTCTTGACTGCTGCTTCCATGGGCATTGATTATGGATTCAAGTAAAATGAAATTCTTGACAACAATCTTTTCTCCATTTATCATCATGTTGTTTATTGGTTCAGCTGTGAAGATTTTCATTTTATGTTGAGTGGAAGCCATACTGAAGTCTATAGTCTTTGATTTTCATTGGTAAGTGCTTCAAACACTCTGCTTTCAGCAAGCAAGGTGTCATCTGAGTATTGCAGGTTATTAATTAGTCTTCCCCCAATTCTGATGCTGTGTTCTTCTTCTTATAGCCCAGTTTCTCAGATTGTTTGCTCGGAATACAGATTGAATGAGTATGGTGAAAGAATACAAACCAACACACACTTTTTCTGATTTAAACCTCACAGTATCCTCTTGGGAACTCTGGTGGTGTAGTACCCAAAGCATTTGACTGCTAACCAGAAGGCTGACAGTTCAAATCCACCAGCCATTCCTCAGAAGGAAGACTGGGAAATCTACTTCCATAAAGACACTGCCTTGGAAATCCAAGGAGGGGTCGCTATGAGTCAGAATCAACTCGACAGCAGACACAAAAAGCATCCCTTGTTCTGTTTGAAAGACTGCCTCTTGGTCTGTGTACAGGTTACTCATGAGAACAATTAAGTACTCTGGAATTCCCATTCTTCACAAAGTTATGCATAAAATTTGTTACAGTTCACACAATCAAATGCCTTTGCATAGTGAATAAAACACAGATAAACATCTTTCTGGTATTCTTTGTTTTCAGCCAAGATAAATCTGACATCAGCAATGATATTGCTTGTTCCACATCCTCCTCTGAATGCAGCTTGAATTTCTGGCAGTTCTTTGTCTGTGCACTGCTGCAACCATTTTGAAATATTTTCAGCAAAATTTTACTTGTATGTGATATCACTGATATTGTTCAATCATTTCCACATTCTATTGAATCAACTTTCTTAGAATGGGCACAAATATGGATCTCTTCCAGTCTGTTGGCCACATTGCTGTCTTCCAAATTTCTTGGCATAGATAAGTGAGTGCATCCAACTTCACATTCATTTATTGAAATATCTCAGTGGATATTCCATCAATTCCTGGAGCTTTGTTTTTAGCCAATGCCTTCAGTGCAGTTTGGACTTCTTTCAGTATGATCAATTCTTGATCATATGCTACTTCCTGAAATGGCTGAATGTTGACCAATTCTTTGTGGTACAGTGACTCTATGTCTTCTACTTCTTCTTCTTCTTTTTTTTTTTCTTCTGAGATTTTCTTTTTTTCTATTGTGATTCGGGTGAAAGTTTACAGAGCAAATTGATTTTTGTTAAACAATTCATAAACATTTTGTTTTGTGAAATTCATTGCAGTCCCCACAATGGAACAGCACTCTTCCCACTTCCTCCTTATGTTTGCCATTTCCCTTCCTGACCTCTTAAATTTATCCCTGAGCAAATGCTACCCTTTTGATGTTGTGTAATTAATTATTCTAATGAGTACATACTTTCTTAGTATTATTATTTGCCTCATAGGCCTGTCTATTGTTTGGCTGAAAGTTGAGCCACAAGGCTTAGGTTCAGATCCCGAGTTGAAGGACTTCTAATGACCATAGTCCCCAAGATTCCACCAGTCTTCATCAGACCAGTAAGCCTGGTTTTTTTATGATTTTGAGTTTTGTTCTACATTTGTCTCCCATTCTATCCCAAACCTCTTATTGTGTTCCCATTCAGAGTGGTCAGCCGTGGTAATGGGCACCATCTAGTTCTTCTGCTCTCAGAGTCATGGAAGGTGGACTTCACGTGCCATTAGACCTTTAGATTATTTCATTGTGTGTTGGATTTTCTTCACTCTGCTTTGCTCCTAATGGGGAGAGACCAATAGTTGCACCTTAGAAGGCAACTCATAAGCTTTTAAGATCCCAGTAGCTACTCACCGAAGTAGGATATAGAACATTGTCCTTGTGGACTAAATTATGCCAATGGATCTTAGCATCCCCTGAGAGTACAGTCCTGAGCCCCAATGCCCAGCAACTCATTCTTTCAAGTGTTTGGTTATGACTAAGAATTTTTCACAACTTTTTCCCCTGTATGCTCTACTATATTCATGGATATATTTGCAGGACTCATAAATACATAGGTAGAGATTGCCTCTTTCAAACCTATATATATTCATGGGTGTAGTCCCATTTCCTTTCCCACCCCTGTTCAGCTTGTCTACCTATGTATCCACTTGTACATTACTGTTATTACTATTATTGGAGGACTGTGTATGCGATAGTGTTTACCTTTTTTGCCTTTACTTCCTGTGCTCCTCCCTGTGTCTACTGCTGCCCTGATCATTTTGTGTTGAACTCTCTCTTATTGTATATTGCCTTTACCTTTACCCAAGTTAATACATGTCTACCCTCTAGTTAGTGATTTATCCTCTCTTCCCGTCCCAATGCTGGTAACCTTCAAAGAATGGTTCTTTCTGTGTATAAACCTTTTCTTGACTTTTTATAGTATTGGTTTCATACAGTATTTGTCCTTTTGTGATTGACTAAATTCACTCAGTATAATGTTATGAGGTGTTTCACAGACTCATTATTATTCTTTAGTGTTGTATAACATTGTATTCCAATGCGTGTATGTACCATAGTTTGTTTATCCATTCATCCACTGATGGGCACTTAGGTTGTTTTAATCTTTTTGCCATTATGAATAATGCTGTGATGAGCATAGGTGTTCATATACTTGTTCATGTTATAGTTCTTATTTCTCTTGGAAATAACTCTTAGTGGGATTGCTGGATCATATGGTATTTCTATTTCCAACTTTTTAAGGAAGCATCATACCATTTTCTTCAGTGGTTGTACCATTTTACTGTCCCACCAGCAATGTATGAGAGTTCCAGTTTCTTTATACACTTATTGGCATTTGTTGTTTTCTGTTTTTTTTTAATTTTGGTATTAATGCTGGGATGAGATGGTATCTCATGTTGTTTTGATTTGCATCTCTACAAAGATTACTGATAGCAAACATTTTCTTTCATAAAGTGTCTGTTCATATCCTCTGCCCATTTTTCAATTGGATTGTTTGTCTTTTTCTTGTTCGGGTATTGAAATTTTCTACATATTTTAGAGATTAAACCCTTTTATGATATGTTGTTGCTAAAATATTTTCCCAGTCTATAGGTTTTCACTCTTTTGGCAAAGTCTTTTTTTATCCATATTTACTTCTTAGCAGGTCCTAGTCATTTAGTTTTTCTACTGCTATCTGTCATCTGTTTATAGTTATGTTTGATAGATTATTTATGGAAAGTATTAGGGATCCTAAGTTTGTTCCTATTTTTCTTTGATAATTTTTATGGTTTGGGGTTTTACATTTAGGTTTCTGATTCATCGTGTTAGTTTTTGTGTGTGGTGTGAGATATGGATTCTGTTTCATTCTTCTGCAAATGGATATGCAATTTTGCTAGCACCATTTGTTAAAGAAACTATCTTTTCTCCATTCAATGGGTTTTGGCCCTTTGTCAAAGATCAGCTGTCCATAGGGGGATGGATTTACTTCTGGGTTCTCAGTTCTGTCCCATTAGTCTATGTTTCAGTCATTGTACCAATACCAGGCTGTTTTGACTACTGTGCCTTTCTAGTAGGTTTTGAGATTGGGGAGTATAAAGTCTCCTACTTTGTTCTTCTTTAGTACTGCTTTGTTTATCCAGGGTCTCTTTCCTTGCCATGTAGAGTTGGTGATTGTTTTTTCATCACTTTAAAGAATGATGATGAAATCTGGATTGGGATTGCATTACACCTGTAGAATGCTTTGGGTACTATTGTCATTTTTACAATGTTAAGTCTTCCTATCCATGAGCATGGTATGCTCTTCCATTTATGTAGGTCTTGTTTGGTTTATTGCAGCAGTGTTTTGTACATATTTTGGTACAATTCTTTTGTTTCTATGGTCAGATTTATTCCTGAGTACTTACTTCATCTTTTGGGTGGTGTGGTAGTTAAGTTTGTGTGTCATTTTGGCTGGGCCTGGTTGAGTGGCTGGGCAGCTGAAGGTAGTTATTCCCCATGATGAGACTGGCAATCAACTCCATGGTGGGATCTACCACAAGCAGCTG
>NW_006921619.1:3813219-3814568 GCF_000298275.1 Orycteropus afer afer
AACGAGATGGATTGACACGGTGGCTGCGATGATGGGCTCAAGTATAGCAGGGATTGTGGGGCTGGCATGAGATCGGGCAGTGTTTTGTTCTGCTGCGCAGGGGGTCGTTATGAGTTGGAAACGACTCAATGGCACTTAACAACATAACAACAACAAGTGTGGTTTGGTAACATCGGGACTGTGCCTTATTACTTGTCAAACTGGACTTGTCAGCCTCAGCAGCAAGCAGCTGAGTGAAGAAAAGCCTCTAGCTTCAGTGGGCCAGGAGCAGGAGGCAGAGCTGAAGTCCAAAGCTGGAGGGTTTTCACCCAGCCCCTAGAGTCCAGCACTTTGAACTCAGACTTTACACCTCTAAACTGTAAGAGAATAAACTTCTGTTTGTTGAAGCCATCCTATTTATGGTATATTTCTGTCAGAGTTGTTTTTTTGTTGATGTTGTTGTAATGTGCCATCGAGTCGGTCCTGACTCATAGCGACCCCTCCTTGGGTTTCCGAGTCAGTATCACTACAGAAGTAGGATTGCCCAATCTTCCTTCCAAGGAGTGGCTGGTAGGTTTGAACTGCAAGCCTTCTGACTAGCAGTCAAGAGCCTTAGGCACTATGCTACCAGAGAGTAGTACTAGGTAACCAAAACAGGTGGATTTTGTAAATGATATTGTTTTCCTGATTTCCTTTTTAGATTTCTTTGTTAGTGGAGGACAATCCAACTGACTTTTGTATGTCAGTCTTGTACCCTGCCACTTTGGTGAATCCTTCTATTAATTCCAATAGTTCTGTTATTGAGTTTCTAGGATTTCCTATGTATAGGTCATATCATCTGCAAATTGAGATAGGTTTATTACTTCTTTGACAATTTGGAAATCTTTTATTTCTGTTTCTTACCATATTGTTCTGGCTAGGATTTCCAATACAACATTGACTAGAAGTAGTGATAAAGGGTATCCTTACCTGGATCCCATTCATAAGGGGAATATTTTCAGTATCATTCCATTGAGAATAATGTTGGTTACTGGTTTTGTGTACATGCCCTTAATTATGTTAAAGAATTTTGCTTCTATTCCTATTTTTGATGAACATTTTTATTAAGAATAGGTGATGGGTTTTGTCAAGTACTTATTCTGCATCAATTGCTATGACCATACGGCTCTTTTCCTTTGTTTTATTTATGTGGTGGATTATGTTGTTTTTCTAATGTTGAACCAACCTGTGTGAATACACAGTATGAATCCCACTTGGTCATCATATATTATTATTATTTTTTATATGTGTTGTTGGATTCTATTGTGTGTTGGATTGGGTTCTCTAGAGAAACACAAAAACCAGCAAAGTATATATATATATATATATAT
>NW_006921619.1:3814883-3822544 GCF_000298275.1 Orycteropus afer afer
AGGAAGTATATAGTCCGGAATGCCGTTCTTCCAGTTTGTCCCTGGGATAGTATTACAGGTAGGCCACACCCCTGGGGAAACTCCCCCTAGACTGACCGGCCACTTAGGACGCAGTCATGTGATCCATCATGGGAACCACCACTCATAACTGGAGTCCAGCCAAGTTGACACATCTTCAACTATCACATATTGGCTATGATTTTATTGAGAGTATTAAGGGATATTGGTCTGTAATTTTTTGTTTGTTTGTTTAGTGATGTTTTTGCCTGTTTTTTGTGTGCTTGCTTCATAGAGTGAGTTCAGGAGTATTTCATTCTTTCCTATGTCCTGGAATAGTTTGAGTAGTAGTCAGCTCTTCTGTGAATGTTTGGTAGAATTCACATGGGAAGACCTCAAGGCTAGGACTATTTTTGTTGTTGGTAGTTTTTTTTTATGACCTTTTCAATTTCTTCTTTTGTGATAGGTCTGTTCAAATTTTCTATCACAGATTTTGTTAGTTTGGGTAGTAGTGTGTTTCTAGAAATTTGTCCATTTCTTCTAAGATTTCCAGTTTGTTGGAATACAGTTCTTCATGTTGTTCTGTTATCATTCTTTTTATCTCAGTAGATTCTGTTGTAACATCACCTATTTCATTTTTCATTCATGTTATTTGTGCCTTCCTTTTCTTTTCCTTTGTTAAATTTTCCAATGCTTTGTAAATTTTAATAATCCTTTCAAAGAACCAACATCTAGTCTTGTTGATTCTTTCTATTGTTTTCTGTTTATTTCTGCTTGAATCTTTATTATTTCCTTTCTTTTGGTGACTGTATGCTTTATATGTTGTTGTTTTTCTAATTGTTTGAGATGTTGGGTTAAGGTATTGATTTTGATTCTTCTTTTTGATGTGCACATTTATTGATATGAATTGTCCTCTGAGCATTGCTTTTGCTGTATCCAAAGATTTTGCTTTGTTGTGTTTTCATTCTCATTTGAGTCAAGGAATTTTTTTTTAATCTCATTTCTTATTTCTTCTGTTATGTAGTAGTTTTTAAGCAGGGTGTTATTCTGTTTCCATATTTGACATTTTTTCCTTCATCTTCCTATGGTTGATTTCTAATTTTATAGCACTGTGATCTAAGAAGATGTTTTGTGGTATTTTGATGTTTTTAAATTTATTGACTTGCTTTGTGGCCTAATACATGGTCTCTTCTGGAGAAAGTTCCATATGTACTGGAAAATAAAGCATATTGTGCTGTTGTTGGGTGGAGTGTTCTGTGTATATCCATGGGGTCTAGTTGATTGTGTTGTTCAGATCTTCCATATCTTTGTTAAGTTTCTTTCTAGTTCATCAAAACTGGCATATTGAACTCTCCTACTATTATTGTGGAGTTGTCTACTTCTCTTTTCAATCTGGTTAAAGTTTGATTTATATATTTGGTGGCTCTTTTATTGGGTGCGCAGATATTTATTATGGTTATGTCCTCTTGTTGGAGTGATCCTTTAATAATTGTTTAATGTCCTTCCTTGTCTCTTTTATGTTTTTTTTCCTTTAAAGTCTATTTATCAGAAATTAATATTGCCACTCCTGTTTGTTTGTTTTGGTTGCCATTTCCTTGATATGTTTTTTATCTCTTTGATTTTTAGTGTATTTCTGTCTTTGTGTCTCTCATAGACACATTTTTACTCTCTCTCTCTCTTTTTTTTTTTCCCCAACAGGCAGCATTCAATAAATGGTAACTTTTTGTTCTTCAGTAAAGGGTTCTTTTGGTTTTCACTGTATAAAAACCAGTTGCCATTGAGTTGATTCAGATTCACAACAAGTCTGTGTATGTCAGAGTAGACCTGTGCCCCATAGGGTTTTCATTGGCTGGTTTTTTGGAAGTAGATTATCAGGACTTTCTTCTTCTTCTTCTCTCTCTCTCTCTCTGTGTGTCTCTGTGTGTGATTTGGATGAAAGTTTACAAAGCAAATTAGTTTTTCATTCAATAATCCATACACATTCTGATTTGTGAGAATTACTGCAATGTCCACACTGTAACAACATTCTTCTCACCTCCTCCTTGTACCCACCCCTTCCCTTTATTCTTTCTTCTCATCTTCTCCCATCTTCCTAGCTCTATCCCTTGGCAAATGCTGTCCTCTTGAGCTCATATTCTTGATTGTTCTAATGAGTGCATTGTTGTTGTTGTTGTTAGGTGCTGTCAAGTCATCTCCAACTCATAGCAGCCCTCTGTACAACAGAACAAAACACTGCCCAGTCCTGTGCCAACATCACATCCCTTGCTATACCCGAGCCCATTATTGCAGCCATTATGTCAATCCATCTCTTTGAGGGCGTTCCCCTCTTTCGTTGACCATCCACTTTACCAAGAATGATATACTTCTCCAGGGAATGGTCCCTTCTGACAATATGACCAAAGTAGGTGAGATGAAGTCTGGCCATTCTCACTTCCAAGGAGCATTCTGGCTGTACTTCTTCCAGGACAGATTTGTTAGCTCTTTTAGCAGTCCACGGTACTTTCAATGTTCTTCACCAGCACCATAACTCAAAAGAATCAACTCTTCTTCTGTCTTCCTTATTCATTGTCCAGCTCTCACATGCGTATGAGGCAATTGAAAATATTCTGGCTTTGGTTAAGAACACCTTAGTCTTCAAGGAGACATCTTAGCTCTTCAGCACTTGAAAGGGTTCTTTTTCAGAAGATTTGCCTGATACAATATGTCATCTGATTCTTGACTGGTGCTTCCATTGGTGTTGATTGTAATATACAATATGAAGTCTTTTACAACTTCAATTTTTTCTCCATTTATCGTGATGCTGCTTATTGTTTCAGTTGTGAGGATTTTTGTTTTCTTTATATTGAGTTATAATCCACATGGCAGACTATAGTCTTC
Organism: Orycteropus afer afer; assembly: GCF_000298275.1. Classification (NCBI taxonomy): domain Eukaryota; kingdom Metazoa; phylum Chordata; class Mammalia; order Tubulidentata; family Orycteropodidae; genus Orycteropus; species Orycteropus afer. Next base: position 3,817,758 of record NW_006921619.1, read on the forward strand.
TATCTTCATCAGTGAGTGCTTCAAGTCATCCTCATTTTCAGCAAGCAAGGGTGCATCATCTGTGTATCGCAGGTTATTAATGAGCCTGCCTCCAATCCTGATGTCACGTTCTTCTTATAGTCCATCTTCTTGGACTATTTGCTCAGCATACAGATTGAATACGTATGGTGAAAGGATACAACCTTGATGCACTCTCTCCCTGATTTCAGACTATGCAGTGTCCCTTTGTTCTGTTCAACAAAAACCTCCTGGTCTATGTTGATATTATTGTTCATTTTATAGGCCATCTATCATTTTGCTCTAGTTAAGTCATTGGGGTTAAGTTCAGTTCCTAGCTTTCAAGGGCTCTAAGGACTGTAATCTCAGGGGTTCCATCAGTCTTCATCAGACCTGAAAGTACGTTCTTTTTTATGATTTTGGGTTTTGTTCCATATTTCCCCCCACTTTATCTGGGACCACTTATTGTGGTGTCTTTGAGAGCAATCATCAGTGATAGCCAGGCACTTTCTAGTTCTTCTGTTTTCAGTGTCATGGAGGCTGGGGTTTATGTGCTCCATTAGTCCTTTGGACTATTTGTTTCCTGTGTCTTTGATTTTCTTCATTATTCTTTGCTCCAGACAGGAATTGACCAGTAGCTCCACCTTAGATAGCTGCTCACAAGCTTTTAAGACCTTAGTAGCAACTCACCAAAGTAAGATGTAGAATATTGTCTTGGATTATTTTATGATAATTGACCTTAGTGTCCCCCGAGACCATGATCTTGAGCCCTTATACCCAGCTACTCATTCCCTCAAGGTGTTTGGTTATGACTAAGAAGTTTTCATAACTTTGTCCCCTGTATAGTAACTACATTCATGGATATATTTGCATCACATATAAATACTTATGTAGAGAAAGCCTCTGTTGAGCCTAGAGATATAGTCCCATTTACCTTCCCTCCCCCATTCAGATTGTCTCTCTATGCATCCCCTCATAAATTATTGTTATTACTATTACTGGAGGATTTTGTATATAGTAGTATTCACTTTTGTTACCTTCAACTCTTGTGCTCCTCCCTATGTATAGACAGCATGTTGATGAGTCATGTTTTCTTATCCATGTTACTCTCTGTCTCTTGACTGGTGTATTTAATCCTTTTACATGCAGTGTAATTATCGATAGGTATGAGTCTATGGTTGCCATTCTGCTGTGTTCTGTGTGCATGTGTGTGTGCGTGTGTTTGTGTGTGCTGTAGAGGCTTCTTTGTTCAATAAGTTTTTCTGTGCTTAGTTCATTTTATTTACATGTTTTCTTATCATTTCCTTCGTTATTATTGTTTAAGTGTTTACTGACACTTTATGATTTTCTTTTTTTTTTTTTTTATTTTGGTGAGGTTTATTAATTTTCTTTGAGGTTACCTGGTAATTGACTATTGCCTTCCCAAGTTTAAAGCAGTCCATTGTATCTTTATATCTTCTTGACTTCCTCTGCATGTGGAAGTTCTGTAACTACATCATTTATTCTCTCTTTTTTGCTTTGTAGTTATCAAAATTTACAAATTGACATATTTGTTTCCCTACTTTGAGTCTTCTAGGCTTATATTATTTTTGACACATCTATATATAGATTGATTTGCAAGTGTTGTTATCATGTGTTTTAATCTCTAGTTGTTGTCTGCTGTTGTTGATTCTCTGTCCAAAGGACTCCTTTTAGCATTTCTTGTAAGGTTGGGCTGGTTTTTACAAATTTCCTTAATTTCTGTTTATATGGGAATATGCTAATTCTGCCACCATATTTGAGGGACACTTTTGCTCTGTTTCTAAGTCAAGTGCCTGAGGCATTTGACTGCTAATCAGAAGTTTGGGGGTTCAAATTCACCAACTGCTCCTCAGAAGGAAGACAAGGCAATCTACTTCTGGAAAGAGTTACTGTCTTAGAAACCAAATGGGGGGTCACTGTGAGTCATAATTAACTCAATGGCAATGAGTTTGGTTTTTTGGTTCTTTTTCTGGATATATAATTCTTGTTTGGCAGGGTTTTTTTTTTTTTTTCTTTCAAGGTTTTATGTATGTCGTCATATTGCCTTCTTGCTTGCGTGGCTTCTGCTGAGAAACCAGATCTTCATCTTATCGGTTCTCCTTTGTAGATGAATTTTCATTTTTCCTGAGTTGCTTTCAGGATTCTTTTAATTTTTTCCTTTGGTTTTAGAAAGTTTGATTATGATATGTCTCAGTGATTTTCTTTTGGGATCTGTCCTGTTTAGGGTTTTTTGAGCTTTTTGAATGCATATATTCTCATCTTTCATGATATGAAGGAAGTTTTCTTCCAACAAATCTTTGACAACTTTCTCAGTCTTTTTTTTTTTTCTTTCTTCCTGTTCTGGAATTCCAATCATCTGTAAATTATTCCTCTTGATAATGTCCCACATAATTCTTGGGTTTTCTTCTTCTTCTTCTTCTTCTTCTTCTTCTGTCTGATTGTTTTTCTATCAAATTAGTGTTGAGGTTTTTTTCTTCAATCTCACTAATTCTGTGTTTCCTTGGTTCAATTCTACTCTGTTATCCCTCCAATGCATTATCTATTTTGGAAATTTTAGTATCAATCTTCTGAATTTCTATTTGCTGTTTTTGTATGGTTTTTAACTTTCCATTTATTTTGTCAATTTGTTCTTGTATCACTTTTTCAATTCTTCTAGATTTCTAGATTTTGTCTGTGGTTTCCTCAAACTTTCAAACTATTAAACAACCCAAACGCACTGCCCTCAAGTTAGTTCTGACTCACAGCGACCCCTCCTTGCATTTCTGAGGTGATATTACTACAGAAGTAGATTGCCCAACCTTCCTTCCAGGGAGTGGCTGGTAGGTAAAGTACCTAAATATAATTCTTTTGAATTCTTCTTCAAGTGGTTGTGATACCATTTCTTCCTCCAGAAGACTTTGTAGTTTTGTATTCTGATCACTTGTTTAAGCCATTGTTTTGGTTCTCTAGTGTTGCTCTAATAGAAAATACCACAAATGCATGGTTTTGAACAAACAGGAGTTCATTCTCTTGCAGTTCAGGAAGCTAGGAGTCTGAGTTCAAAGTATCAGCCCTAGGGGCTGGGTGAAGGCCCCTCAACCATGGGCTTCAGCACTGTCTCTTGCTCTCAGCCCAGTGGAGCTGGAGGTTTCTCTTAACTCAAGCAGCTGTTGGCTGCTGAGGCTGATAAACCCAAGGTTGACAAATACAATGGTACCGTCCCAAGATTATTAAGCAATGCAGCAGGCCAACAGATTAAGTCCAGAAACAGTCCCAAGATCAGCAGGCAATATGTCAGACTACTGAATGAAGACTCGGCTAAATTCTGGATCCAAGTGTGCCCAAAAACTCAAAGACCTTTCTCAAAGCATCTTCTTATATATTGGAAGCAGACCACATCCCTAAGGCAGCTACTCAGCTTCTCACAGTAGGTCCACCATGGAATTCATTACCAGTCTCATCATGAGGAATAACTACATCCTGCTGCCCAGCCACTCAAAACCAGGCCCAGTCAAGTTGACACATAACCTAAACTGCCACAACCTAAACTGTCCTTTTTTTTTTTTTTTTTTAATGATTTGAAGTTGTCTGTAGTCTCTGAAACATTATAGTGTTATTGTATTAATTTGTGGTTTATATGTTGGTTTGCATCACCCTGATTTATTGTTTTGTTCTGTTTGAATATATCTGGTCAACAGGGTAGATGTATTACTCTCATCACTAGTTTGGCAGCACTAGAAGCTCACCTCCATCTCTAGATGGATTTGATAGCAGGTGGGATTGTGGGCATGAGTTTGTGATCACTGATTGTGCAGAGCAGCTGAGAGCAGGGTGGGTAGGTGTTGGCCATTGTCTGTCATCAGTCCAATGGTGCTGGAACAGGTGGTACACTCAATAAGTGGGTGTGGCAGCAGGGGTAGGTGGGGATGGCTGTGTAGAGTCACTGGCTACCAGCTGCTGGAGAAAGATAGAAAGAAAAAGGTTGAGAGGAGAGGAAAAATATAGAAAAAAAAAAAAAAAGCAGGGAATTAGTGGAGACCTAAAAAGAAAGAAAAGGAAAAGAGAAAAACAAAACAAATACACCACAGTACTGGTGTAAGTGTTAGCTGCCAGTAATGGCTGCAGCAGAAATGTGGCACTCATTCAATGGAAGCACATGCTGCTGAGTATGTCTTTGATGTCATCCCACTCATCTGGTTTTCAGTCATTGGTGTTCAATGCATCAAATATATTCTTCATATTGTCTCTAAATTCAGATAGGATATACTCAAGGTAATATTTTGGCTTTTGTGAAGTTGTTTTAATTTTCTTCAGCTTCAACTTTACCTTGCATATGAGTAGTTGATGGTCTGTTCCACAGTTGGCCTCGGGCCTTGTTCCAACTGATGATATTGAGCTTCTCCATTGTCTCTTTCCACAGATGTAGTGGATTTAATTCCTATATATTCCATCTGATGAGGTCCATGTGTATGTCACCATTTATGCTGTTGAAAAAAGGTATTTACAATGAATAAGGTGTTGGTCTTACTAAATTCTATCATGTGATCTCTGGAGCCATTTCCATTACCAAAGGCATGTTTTGCAATTACCAAGTCTTCTTTGTTTCCAACTTTTGCATTCCAATCACCAGTTATTATCAGTGCAAATTGATTGCATGTTTGATCAATTCAGACTGCAAAAGTTGGTAAAAATCTTCAATTCCTTCATTTTTGGCTTTAGTGGTTGGTGCATACATTTGAATAATTGTATTCACTGGTCTTCCTTGTATATATATGGATATTATCCTATTA
>NW_006921619.1:3822648-3831686 GCF_000298275.1 Orycteropus afer afer
GTCTATAAAACTATGGTTTATCCCAGAAATGCAAGATTGTTTTAATATTAAGAAATATTACAGAATAGATAACATAAGTGCCCATATTAATAAATAAAAGGAGAAAAAATGTTGTCCATGGATGTTAAAGAGAAGAACATTTCTTAATCCAGCAGAGGGTAACCATACCTACTAAAAATGTCTAAGTTAATGGTGAAGTGATAAAACTATTGCTTTATAATATTTTCACAGTTCTATTATAGTGTTTATTATAAATTATAATTATTTATTTACTTGTTTGTCTCTCCCTCTCTCAGCTCCCCTAACCTTCCTTGCCCCTGACACTTAGTACAGTTCTGGGCACACAGCAGGCTTGCCATTCATGTTTGTTGAGTGAATGGATGAGTGAATAAAGTAGAGTTCCCTAGTGCTAAAATGCAGGTTACATTAAGGTCACCAGGTAAATTCTGATTCCCCAGCTGTATCCATTTAGCACTCAGGGACTCTTTGAATGGAATTTGAGTACTGCCAATGCATTCCCCTGTGTAATTTAAGACATTCCAGATGGTTCTTGTACTTCCCCAACTTTCCTGTGTAAACATCAAATCCCCAACTTGCTTTTTCATTTACTTAGCTGTTCGGAGAATCAGTTTTTTTTTTCCTTTGTAAATGGGAGTAATAAAATAATAATAAAACAAGCCTCTCACAGTTGTTGTGAAAATTAAATGAATGTTTATGAAGCAGTTAGCACAGTGTTTATCTCCTAGTTAGTGTACAATACATGTGGGCTGTTGCAAGGAGCCTTGGCTATATAGTGGTTAAGAGCTTGACTCCTAACTGAAAGGTTAGTGTTTCCAACTCACCAGCCACTCTTTGGAAGAAATATATGGCAGATTGCTTCCATAACAACTTGGAAAAGCTCTGGTGGCATAATGCCTAAGGCATTTGACTGCTAACCAGAAGGTTGGTGGTTCAAATTCACCAGCCACTTCTCGGAAGGAAGATTGGGCAATCTACTTCTGTAGTGATACCACCTCAGAAACCCAAGGAGCTGTCACTATGCATCAGATACAACTCAACGGTACAAAAACAACAACATGCAGCAGTTCTACTCTGTCCTATAGGGTCACTATGAGTCAGAATTGACAGCAATGGGTTTGGTTTCAGGCTTTTTGGCTACTGCAGTTGTGGTTTAATTATTAGTAGTTGTTGTAATTATTATTAATAACATTAGGTCTATTTCAAATTTTCATTCTATTATGGTGTTTTACACATAAAAGAAACTTCTCAAAAAAAAAAATGTTAAATGAACAAATGATGGATTGACAATGCCAAAATATACTAGTGGCCTTTATGTAAGCTGCATTCATTTATTTATTTATTCATTCATTCAACAAACACTAATTGCACACCTGATGCATGTCAGATACTATTCTAAGTGTAGAGAATACAGAGATGATCAATGATTAATGCATGATTCCAGCTTTTGTGAAGATAGCAGTATACTTTAAATCACTAAGCAGCATGAAAAGTCTACATTAGCAATCATCTATTGCCATGCTTATCTCTCACAAACAAGGTACATTGACCCTTGTCAATGCACAATCAGCATGGAGGAAAATCCAGCTATGTCAGGGCAGAGAACCTCACACCAGGACTTGAGCCTAGAGCTAGAGTGAAGTAACCTGGCAGAAGTGGTCAATTTTGAAAGGTACCCAGAAGGTCAAGGACACAGTGTCCAAAGGGAGTTATAAGCTGAAGCAAAACTCAGAAAGTCTCATCTAGAGGCTTGGGCATAGACACCAGGGATGATACACAGGGTACCATTTATAGCTCACCATTAGAAGACATGTCCCATAAATCAAGGTCCCTGCTTATTCATGGGAGAATTAATTTGGGAAGTAATAAGGACCAGGGTACATTGTTAAAAAAAGAAGGATGCCAGGGATGGGAGGGATACTGCAAGCTCTAAATTCCAGGAAAAAGTTTTATACACTATGAAGCTACCAGACAAACTGAGGATATTGGTACATCAAGCATATTGTTTTGTATTGATGAAAATTAAAATCTTAGTATCTTACAGAATATAGTATATTTTTTTTTACATTTTCCAGTTACTCAGCACTCTTGGTTTTGAACAGCTAAGAGAAACAAATTTGTCTGTCAGTTTGTCCTATTGTAGTGGCATGTTGCTGTGAAGCTTGAAGCTGTGCCACTGGTGTCTCAAATCCAGTAGGGTTGCACATGGTGCACAAGTTTCAACAGCTTACAGACTGAAACAGACTAGGAAGAAGGAGGAGGACATCCACTTTGCAAAGAATTGGCCAGGGAAAACCTTATGAATAGCAGAGAAACGCTGTCTGATATATTATTGTGCAAGTTTATGAATAGCCCAGAAACATTGTCCAATACAATGCAGGAGGATAAGCCGCTTAGGTCAGAAGGCTCTCAAAACAAGACCAGGAAAGAGCTGCATCATCAGAATAGAATCAGCCTTAATGACATGGATAAAGTAAAGCTTTTGAGACCTCCATTTGCTGACGTGGCGCAACTCAAATTCAGGAGAAACAGTGGCAAATATCCATTAATAATCAGAACATGGAAAGTATGAAGCATGAACCTAGGAAAATTGGAAGTTGTCAAAAATGAAATGGAATGCATAAAGATTGATATCCTAGGCATTAGTGAGCTGAAATGGACTGGTTTTGGCCATTTTGAACCAGACCACCATGTGGTCTACTATGCCAGGAATGACAATTTGAAGAGGAGTTACGTAGCATTCACCATCACAAAGGATATTTCAAGATCTGTCCTGAAGTACAATGCTGTCAGTGATAGAATAATATCCATATGCCTAAAAGCAAGACCAGTTAATATGACTATTATTCAAATTTATGCACCAACTGCCAAAGCCAAAGATGAGGAAATTGAAGATTTTTATCAGCTTCTGCTATCTGAAATTGACCGAACATGCAATCAGGATGTTGTTAATTATCACTGGTGACTGGAATGCAAAAGTTAGATCCAAAGAAGAATCACCAATAGTTGGAAAATTTGGTCTTGGTGAGAGAAATGAATTTTACAAGACCAACGACTTATTCATTGCAAATATCTTTTTTCAACAACACAAACAGCAGCTATACACATGGACTTCATCAGATGGAATACACAGGAATCAGATTGACTACATCTGTGGTAAGAGGCAATGGAAAAACTCAATATCTTCAGTTGAACAAGACCAGCAGCTGATTGTGGAACAGACCATCAACGGCTCATATGCAAGTTCAACTTGATGTTAAAGACAGTTAAAGTAAGTCCACAAGAGCCAAAATATGATCTTGAATATATTACTCCTGAATTTAGAGACTATTTAAAGAACAGATTTGATTCATTGAACACCAATGACCAAAAATCAGAACTGTGCGATGACATCAAGAACATCACCCATGAAGAAAAGCAAGAGGTCACTAAAAAAATGAGAAGAGAAGAAAAGACCAAAATGGATGACAGAAGACACTCTGAAACTTGCCCTTGAGCGGAGAGTAGCTAAAGCAAATGGAAGAAATGACAAGATCAAAGAGCTGAACCGAAGTTTTCAAAGAGCAGCTCAAGCAGACAAAGCAAATTATTATAATGAAATGTGCACAGACTTGAAGTTAGAAAACCAAAAAGGAAGAACATGCTTAGTGTTTCTCAAGCTGAAAGAACTGAAGAAAAAATTTAAGCCTCGAGTTGCAATATTGAAAGATTCTAAGGGCAAAATATTGAATGATGCAGGAAACATCAAAAGAAGATGGAAGGAATACACAGAGTCACTGTGCCGAAAAGAAGTGGTAGATCTTCATCCATTTCAGGAGGTGCTATATGATCAAAAACCAATGGTACTGAAGGAAGAAATAGAAGCTGCACTAAGGGAATTGGCAAAGAACAAGGCTCCAGGAATTGATGGAATACCCATTGAGATGTTTCAACACACGGATGCCTCACTAGAGGCACTCACTCGGTTATGCCAAGAGATTTGGAAAACAGCTACCTAGCCAACTGACAGGAAGAGATCCATATTTGTACCCATTCCAAAGAAAGGTGATCCCACAGAATGTAGAAATTATTGAACAATATCATTAATATTGCACGCAAGTAAGATCTTACTGAAGATAATTCAAAAACGCTTGCATCAGTATATTGACAGAGAACTTCCAGAGGTGCAAGCTGGATTCAGAAGAGGACATGGAATAAGAGATGTCATAGCTACTGTCAGATGGATCCTGGGTCAAAGCAAAGAATACCAGGAAGATGTTTACTTGTATTTTATTGACTATGCAAAGACATTTGATTGTGTCAATCGTAACAAATTGTGGATGACATTGAGAAGAATGGGAATTTCAGAACACTTGATTGTGCTCATGAGGAACCTGTATATTGACCAGGAGGCCATTGTTCAAACAGAACAAGGGGCACTGCATGGTTTAAAATCAAGAAGGGAGTGCATCTGGGTGGACCTACAGTCTTCTGGGTGGAAGACTAGAAGGGAGAAGAAAATGAGGACCTGAGGAAATTAGGCTAAGTGTAACTGCCTCCACCCCCCTCTTAGAGCCACCTCCATTTCATTTTTTTCACCAACATTAAAAATTTGACATCAAAAACCTAACTTCTCATAGTTCTGTAATAGGAAGGCAAGAGACTCCACTTCTTGGCATAATCTCTGAGCAAAACTGTTGTTATTGTTAGTTGACAAGTAGGTTCCAACTCATAGTGACCCTATGTACAACAGAATGAAATACTGCCTGATCCTGTGTCAGTTTCACAATTTTTGCTGTTTGAGCCCATTATTATATCCACTGTGTTAATCCATTTTGTTAAGAGTCTTCCTCTTTTTCATTGACCCTCTACCAAGCTTCACATCCTTTTCCAAGGATATCACTGTTAAGAAGCATTCTGCCATACTTCTTCCAAGACAGATTTATTTGTTCTTCTGGTAGTCCATAGTATGTTGTTGTTGTTGTTGTTGTTATGTGCCTTCGAGTCGGACCCGACTCATAGCGACCCCTCCTTGGGTTTCTGAGGCAATATCACTACGGAAGTAGATTGCCCAACCTTCCTTCCAAGGAGTGGCTGGAGGATTTGAACCACCAGCATTCTGATTAGCAGTCAAGGGCCTTAGGATCTATGCTACCAGTGCTCCTAGTCCATAGTATATCATGAGTTAAATATTGGTATTTATAAAGAGGAGGAGGGCTCAGCTTTTGCCCTGAGGGAGCTGGGTTGGGTGAAGACAAACACTTAATTGTACCACCATTGAAAAATGTGTATTAGCTACATAAACAAAATGTCATGGAAGCCATGCTGAAGCTGGGAAGGGGAAATATTTGATGGTATTACACAACAAAGTGACATTGTGGCTTTTTTTCATGAATAGAACTTTGATGAAAAAATGAAGAGGGAAAAGTATCCTAGAAAGAGATAGGGAAGGATAAAACTGCAAGTGCTGTAGGAAACATTACATAACGTGTTGGTCTCAGGTATAGGGTGTATGGAATAGACGAATGGAGTGGTAGCTTTTTTCTCAGAAAGGAACCAGGTGTTATTTTTGTTGATTCAAAGATTATGGAACAGAGCGACTAAAAAGTTGAAATGCAAACTGAGGGGTGTGGGAATCCAATATTCCATTCACTGAACTCTTCAAAAATCTCTGACAGAACTCTTTTGGTTTGTTTGGTTAAAGCATGATTTTTAATTAATTTATTTTTTCAGAGGAAGGGGGGGTGGTTCTTTGATAAGATTTAACAAAAGTATTTTACTTCAGTTGAAAATCAGCATGGAGAGGAAAAAGAGTAGATTGAGGTTCCACTAAGTAAGTAGAGAAAGTGGTCCTGAAAGGGAAATATTCAAACATGGAGAACTGAGTTTATGCTCTGAATGCTGAAATGGCTAAATTTGCAGGCTACTCCAATTTCCTCTTGACTGGTTCACACACTTCTAGTTCCTTTCCTACCTCACCTAAGCCCTCTTTGCCTCCCATAAAGTGGGAAATGTCCCTCTTAAAGAGATCAAATGAAACAGTGAGAGAAACTATATATTTTAGTCTGAGTCCCCCATCAGCTCAAAAAGGAGGCAGCATTGACCTAACTTAGCACCATTTACCTCACCTTTCAGCTGGTACTTTTGTGTGCCCTTGGCTGATGCCAGCAACTCAGCCCCATGTCTCCCACTCAGCTCTCCCAGGCTTCTTGGAACTCAGATTCCCAAAACAAAGGACAATTGAGGCCCAGTTAGTACTCAAGTTTACTGAGAATTAAACCACAGGCAGATACCATCAAAACACATTTCACTTGTGACCTTTCACAGCCAACGAACTGGGAGGATTTTCCTTTGCCGGGGATTGAATTTAAAAGGACTTCCCAGGAGCGAAAGGTCAGCCCATGGAATCATGATATCCAGTTAAACACAGCTAAATAGAACATTTTAGCATGACAATAAATGGAGTTATATTTAGCTGATTTGGGAAACTATCTGGCTGAGGGAAAAGGAGGAGTACTGAGGTTCTTCACCACAACCCCTCCTCCCCTGGCTGGGAAAAGTAATGGAGTAGTGCAAAAAAGCACAAAGGTGAAGAATTTTACTAAATCCAGTGAGACTGTCTTTGATTTCCCAACATTTGCCGTGTTCTGAGTAGGATATGTTGGTTGAATTGACAATATGCATAAAGGGCATATTGTCCTCTTGATGCACACATGAAATTCCTATTAGCATGACTGGAACAAGATGGGCTCCAAAGGGAGAACATACCCTCAAATAACTTTCTAGGCAGCTTTGATTTCTAGATATGTATGAGGTGAAAGCACATTAGCCAAACGGGCTTTGATAACAAACGCATTCTACTATAACAAGGAAGGACTGAAGGGAAAAAATAGTTGGCACCTCCCTGCCCTTAACTTGAAATGCCCCATGCCATTTTAAAATAGCCTCATATTTTGCTGTTGTTAACTAACAGATGGCTTTGTTAGCCAGTGACTGTTTCTCTAAATAACTCCCGACAATAAAAGGCTGTGACACATGAGAGCAAAATGGGAACCATAAGTGGTAGCCTTTTACCTCCAGAATCTTACCTTGTCCATCCTGAAATTCGATGTGTGTAATTGCAGCCACTGGGAAGGTGCAGAGTGCTATAGCATCACAGATCTGCCAATAGTTAGAAGAGATTACAGGTGTATGCTGTTTTCTTAGAAGGGAAAAATATATTTAATTGAAAGCAATTTAGAAATCAGGATCCCCAAGAGTTTAGAGTGAGAACTTTTTCAATGAAACACTGTTTTGTCCTGGCTATGAGAGACCCATAATGTTTCTCTCCCAGGCTAACTGTGCTATTTGATAGGGAATCCAATGTTTATTCTTGTCCCCCAAGACCCTATCTACTACACAATGAAGCAGTACTCTGGGCAAATATAATCCCATAGTGATTTGGCAACAACTATCAACCAGCCTTGAGGATTCTGTCTGGCATTCAGTTTCATTTATAAAGACCAATTGCTCTGCTTATAAGCTCTTTCCACATTTCTCAATTATGTCATCTGATACAGCTATTTGTCACTTTCTTGCTTATCTTTTATTATCATCTACCTTTGGACAGTCTGAAATGGACCCAACTCATCCTGCTTAGGACACAACATTGGTCATTTTCAAATCTCCATCTAAGGAAAAGGTATGGTCAAAGATCATTATTAAATTTATAGAATCAATACTCAGTCCTCAGCTCCTAAATGTCAATATTGGTCCAGTCACTTTGAGTCTACCCTCAACCTGGGAACACCTTGATACCACACAAAGAAGAATATACCTTTATACAATTCAACAAATATATTCTAATTGTTGTTGTTGTTTTGTGCCGTCGAGTCGGACCCCACTCACAGCGACCCCTCCTTGGGTTTCCGAGGCAGTATCACTATGGAAGTAGATTGCCCCATCTTCCATCCGAGGAGTGGCTGGTGGGTTTGAACCGCCAGCCTTCTGGTTAGCAGTCAAGTGCCTTAGGCACTACGCTACCAGAGCAACATGGTAAATGTTAGGAATGTAATCATCTTATTTACCCAACTCTATTTTTCCTTTTACTTTCCATGTAGTCTGACTTTCCATAGTTCTCTTACTACCTTCACCTAGTTTCTGCAGTGTGACCCACTGATGCCCAGAATGCAAAACCAGCTCTAGCTCCTGGCTATTGATTTACTTTCTCACCTTTGGTCAAAGAGTCCCATAAATATTGTAGCCTGCTACTACACAACCACCCCAACCTGTATTCTTACCTCACAGATGATCTCTGATCCACAGTAACCACGCTTATCATTCAATCTCACTCTGCCTTTTACCCTTCGAGGATAATTTACCATTCCCAAAAGTCCATGGCTCCAAGAGGTCTAGATATGTATGCATGGATTACATGAAATATTTCCTTTTAAATATCAGCTGAATAGGGTATTGGCAGTAGGAAGAAAAATTAGGCATATACAAATGTTATTTATGATAACACTAGACCAGTGATTGAAAAAGGGAAAGATCAAGGGTAACTTTTAGATTTCTAGTTTGGAAATTATGTTGGATGTTGAATGTTACAAAAGTATAAGGGAATTCCTGAGTTTAAAAAAAAAAAAAAAAACCTCACCACAGTCAAGTTTGTCCCGATTCATAGTGACCCCTCCTTGGGTTTCCGAGGCAGTATCTCTATGGAAGTAGATTGCCCAGTCTTTGAAAAACAATTGAAATAGATCTAAATAGACACATTTCTTGTTTTTATTCCATTATTTATCAAGGCTATTATTTGGTTGCCAAGTAGGCTTCTCTATTGAAAAAAAGATATGGTCATTTATCTTCATAGAAACTAATGTGCTTGTTTAAATCATATTCTGGGATTGATCAATATGACATGAATTTGGGTCACTTTCTCCAGGCCCATAGGAAGGCTGACCCTGGTTATATGGCAGAGAGTTCTAGATCAAGCCAGAAAACTTACATTTTAGAATTTTAACCATTACTTATAAGCTGCAAGATTGTTATAATATATATATTAT
>NW_006921619.1:3832129-3836305 GCF_000298275.1 Orycteropus afer afer
AGATAGAAGTGGGATCAGAAGTTATAAACAACAGAAAAGCTTAAGTAACCCAGATTCCATAAGGAAGGGATCCATATTCAATAACTGGTTTGGTTCTAAGATTTCAGCAAGCTCTCTTTTTCAACAAGAAACACTTTGAAATCTCTGTACAAATACACAGAACAAGAACAGACCTCATTCAAAGAAATAATCAAAAAGGAAGTTGGGAAGACCTTTGTCAAATCACAGAACTTTGAATCCCAGTCCCCTTGTCTCTACTTGTAATTAGCAATATCTACCCAGGATTTTGATGAAAATAGAATATACTTTTTACTGAGCACCCAGTACAGTGCTGGCACATTATAGTTAATAATGATGGAATTGCTTATTATATAAGCCAAAGATGTTGTTCTTGTTGTTATTTGCTGTCGAGTTGGACCCAACTCATAGCGAACCCTCCTTGGGTTTCCGAAGCAATATCACTACAGAACTGAGCAAAAGATAGAGTCAGGCAATTTGAAAACCAAAAACTGAGCCAACATCCAAGAGTTGAATAATGCAGAAGGGGCTCAACCTAGACTGTCATCTTGTGGAGTCACTGCTCAAACCAAACTCAATGCCATTAGGTAAATTCTGACTCAAAGAGACCCCATTGGGTTTCCGAGGTGGTAAATCTTTACAGAAGTAGATTGTTTGGTCTTCCTTCCGTGGACCAGCTGGTGGGTTTGAACCTTCAATTTTTTGGTTAGCAGTCAAATGCCTTAAGCTCTACTCCATCAGAGCTCACTTGGAGTCACTGCTATTACTTATTATTTCCCTAACACTTTAGCCTGGCAAAATTCAAGGTCAGTCCTTATCATTTTACAAGCACAGGAAATGAGAACAGCACTTCACAGATGGGAAAACACAGCACCCTTGCTGACAGGAATCATATAGTTCAGTTCAAACAAGTTCAAACATCTGATGGCCTAAAGCCATTGTCTATGAACAAATCATCACACCAGGACTTCAAAGAAAACAACCCAAATGCATCTCTGGCTTTCTCCCTTATGAAAACAGAAGCTGAGTAACTATGTTATATCTACAAGATATGTAACCTAATATAACCTTGGAGGTGAGGGGATGAAGCCCTGTTCCTCATAACTGTTCTTTTGTTCTCTCTTTATGAAAATGAAAATTATGAGCAATCTCATTTGTGCATAAAAATAAATAACTCTGATAGTTAATTATGAATTGCTCATATAAATACATAAATAGAAAAACAAAATAGAAAAACAAAAACAAAAAAAGGACAATCTGTCTTATGAATAAAAAGTACCCATGTTTTTTTGCACTCTTGCCACTGACTGAAACCTTCTTAAACGAACTGATCACATCATCACATAAGTGATTTTCAGAATCACCTAAAATAGTTTTCAGTATAAACCACCAAAATCCATATGCACCATAGTATGGGTATATCATTTAGGATTATTTGGTTGCAAGTGACCAAAATGGACTCTGGTTGATTTATGCAAAGTAATACTGATAATTAACAATAATAGATTATAGAACCTAAGGGAAAAGTGAACAATCAGGCCTTGGAAAGGATAGGAATCAAAAGATGCTTCAAGAAATTAGGAAATTAGCAGACTATCTCTTCTGGGGACAGTCTTTGAAAGGACCCATCTCAGAAATTTGTGCCAACTGAAGATTTAAATTCCTGGAAGCATAGTATTACTCTTACCTCAGGCATGTGCCCAATGAGGGTGGGGTCAATGCACAAGAATGTCTGACCAAAACAGCATGATAGGAGGGACAAGAAATCTCTAGAGGGAAAACTGAAGTGCTATTAACAAACAGGAGTCCCAAGGTGAAGCAAATTGCTAAAAGTGGCTGCTAACTGAAAGGTTAGAGGTTTGATGCTCAGAGATACCACAGAATAAAGAGTTAGCAATCTGCTTTCAAAAACTCAGCCAAAAATAACCCCATGTAGGGCATAACACACACGGAGTTACCATTAGTCAGACCAATTCAACAATATCTGGTATTGGCATTAGTATTAATAAAGAAAGGTGAAAAATTTGCTGTTGTTGTTATGTGCCTTTGAGTCGGACCCGACTCATAGCAACCCCGCCTTGGATTTCCGAGGCAGTATCACTACGGAAGTAAATTGCCCAACCTTCCTTCTGAGGAGTGGCTGGTGGGTTTGAACCACCAGCCTTCTGGTTAGCAGTCAAGTGCCTTAGGCACTACACTACAGGAGCTCCTAGCATAACCCTTATCAGATTTATTGATAAGCCCAGGGTCATGAAGTCCATTTGTGCAATTTGATTCATCTTGTCCATGCTACACGAAAACTTACATATATAATTAAAAATCTTAATTTTGGAAAAATCTGAGACAAACTCACATGCTTAAGAAAAAAAAAAAAAAAAAAACTTTCCCAGATCTGTCATTAAAACTACTCTACCTACAGCAGCAGCAACTCTTGTGCATGCCACAGACCATCCTGAGTACTCATAAAGCACAGGTTGTAGCCTCAACTCACACTCAAAGATTCCTTGGAAGGTACCTGACTTCATGTCTTAGGGCAGAAGTTAGTATGCTAATGATACGTCCTATGGTTATAGGTTGGCACTCTTTCTAGGATGACAGGGACTGTGCTGAAAATGACAATACATTCAACTGAAAGGCCTTTCTACTCATCAAGCTGTGATAATTCAAACATCCAAACCAAAAATACTGTAATGATTGAAGTTAATTAAAACAGTTGAATTTGTGAATGGCAGAATTCATTATGGCACTGAAAACAGGTAAGTTCATTTAAAAGATGTGAAAAAGTAAATTTGTATTTTTCATTCATTTTAATACGTAGTGAAATGTCAATATGTAGTTTAAAAGAAACAAAACAAAAAAGTTTCTGTTGAATCAGTTCTAACTCATGGTGACACCATATGTGTCAGAGTAGAACTGTGCTCTGCAGGGTTTTTAATGGCTAATGTTTGGGAAGTAGATTGTCTGTCCTTTTCTGCAAAGCACCTCTGGGTAGACTCATACCTACAACTTTCTGTTACCAGGTGAGTGTGTTTGCACCACCCAGGGACAATGGTGATATAGATGTTTTTTGTTTGTTTGTTTCTTTGTAAGTTTATGTGTTGGTTGGTTGGTTTGTTAATTTTTATTGTGATTTGTGTGAAAGTTTATAAAGCAAATTCACTTATCATATGGCAGCTCACATACACTTTTGTCTCATGACACTGACTGCAATTTCTCACAATGCAACAGTTCTCCTCCCACTTCCTCCCCATAGTTATCTCTTCCCTGTGTCCTTCCTTCCCAGGAACTCCTGCCCCCCCGAGCTGTCTCTTTGTGCATACATAGCTCTTCTATTCTCCCATGACTGATCTCTCCAAGGAGTGTATCTACCTAATCTAAATGTTCAGCTTATATGCCTGTCTTTTGTTTGGCTGGAAGCCACAGGAGTGGGTTCAATTCCAGACCTGAAGGGCAACTAGGGGCCATAGTCTCAGTGGTTCCACCAGCCTCTATCTACCAGCAAACCTGGTCCTATTTTTTTTTTTTTTAATAATCTTGAATTTTGTTCCACATTTTTTCTCCCACTCTATCCAGGATCTCCTACATAGATCTCCCTCTGAGTGGTTGACAGTGGTAGCCAACCACCATCTAGTTCTTCTGATCTCACAGTCATATAGGCTGAGGATCACATGATGTACCAGTCACTTGGACTAATTGTTTCCATGAATCTTTGGTTTTCTTCATTCTTCTTTGCTCTGGACAACAAGAGACGCATCGTTGCATCTAGATGGCCGCTTGCAAACTTTTAAGATCCTCAGTCACTACGTGCCTAAGTATGATGTGGAACAATGTTTTGGGTAGTATGTATTGCCGATTAAGCTTGATATCCCCTGCAACTATGGTCCCGACCCCACAGGTCCAACTACTCTCTCCCCCTGGGTAGCTGCTATGGCCGAGAAGTGCCTACAACCTTGTCCCTTGTCAGCTCTACTATGTATCTGGGAATTCTTACAGAATATATAAATACACTTGTAGAAACATTGTCTGCCAACCCTACACTTGATCATGGGCATATCACCCCCTGCATGTTGTTGTTGTTGTTGTTATGTGCCGTCGAGTCGGCCCCGACTCATAGCGACCCCTCCTTGGGTTTCCGAGGCAGTATCACTACGGAAGTAG
>NW_006921619.1:3836405-3838649 GCF_000298275.1 Orycteropus afer afer
CGTCGAGTCGGCCCCGACTCATAGCGACCCCTCCTTGGGTTTCCGAGGCAGTATCACTACGGAAGTAGGATTGCCCGACCTTCCTTCCGAGGAGTGGCTGGTGGGTCACCTAATAGTTCAGCCTGTTCACCCATCTATCCACCTGTAGGTCAATATTTGCCTTCACTTCAAGGCAGTACTGTGCATACGAAAGGGTTCATCTTTGTTGTCTGTACCTCCCATGCACTTCTCTATGTCTTCCTCTTCTTCAATGCCACCATGTGATCACTCACTTTTGATACATTGCCCTTTCCTTCACCCAAATCAATACTTGCCTCTACCTATCAGGCAGTGTTCCCTCACCACTGCAATCCTTGGAACCAACAAAGGAAAGTTTCCTTCCATATATAAACCTTTCCTTGACTTTTTACAATAATGGACTAATACAATATTTGTCCTTTTGTGATTGACTTATTTCACTCAGCATAGTGTCCTTCAAGTTCATCCACATTATGTGGTGTTTTGCAGATTCTATGTTATTCTTTAGAGTTGCATAGTATTGCATTGTGTATATGTACCATAGTTTGGTTGTCCTTCTTCTGTTGATGGGCACCTAGGCTGTTTCCATTTTTGGCTACTGTATACATATACATATATATATGTATATATACACTATATGTCATTGTTACGTGCCCTTGAGTCGGACCCGACTCATAGCGACCCCTCCTTGGGTTTCCGAGGCTGTATCACTACAGAAGTAGATTGCCCCATCTTCCTTCCGAGGAGTGGCTAGTGGGTTTGAACCTCCAGCCTTCTGGTTAATAGTCAAGTGCCTTAGGTACTACACTACCAGAGCTCCCCATACACTATATGTAACAACAATAACACAATGACAACATCTGTTCTTGTCCTAGATGTCACTTCTTTAGGATATATACCTAGCAATGGAATGGCTGGGTCAAATGGTATTTCTAAATCCATCTTTTTAAGGAATCGCCATACTGCTTTCCACAGTGGTTGTATCATTTGACAGTCCCACCAGCAGTATACTGTCTGGTATACTGCTGTAGGCTGGTTTGAACCTCCAGCCTTCTGGTTAGCAGTCAAATGCCTTAAGCACTATGCTACCAGAGCTCCTATGCCGTATATTAGGGCCCCAAGTCTTTTTCCTCTCCATATAAAGTTAGTGATTGGCTTCTCCATGTCCTTAATGAATGTTGATGGGATCTGTATTGGGATTGCATTGAATGTATAGATTGCTTTGGGTAAAATTGACATTTTCACAATGTTTAATCTTCTATGCACAACCATGGTATGTTCTTCCATTCATGTAGATCTCTTATGGTTTCTTTTGTAGTTTTCTTTGTACAGATCTTTTGTGTCCCTGGTAAGATTTATTCCCAAGTATGTTACTTTTTGGCAGCTATTGTAAATGGTATTGATTTTTTTATTTCTTTTTCAGCAATCTCTTTGCTGGTGTAGAGGAATTCAACTGATTTTTGGATGTTGATCTTGTATCCTACATTTGACAGTCCTGATCTCTCTGAATCCTTGCTAGCATTTGTTATTTTCTGTCTTGTTGATCTTTGCTACTAGTGCTGGGGCAAGATGGTATCGCATTGTCGTTTTGATTTGCATCTCTCTAATGACTAATGATTGTGAGTATTTCTTCATATGTTTGTTGGCCACCTGAATATCTTCTTTGGTGAAATGTCTATTTGTCTATTCATGTCTTCTGCCAATTTTTGAGTTGGAATGTTTGTCTTTTTCTTGTTGATATGTTGGAGTTTTCTATAAATTTTAAAGATAAGTCCCCTGTCAGGTATGTTGTTCCAAATATTTTTTCCCAGTCTGTAGGTTCTCTTTTGACTCTTTAGAAGATGTCTTTGGAAGCACATAAAAATTTAATTTTCAGAAGGTCCCATTCATCTAGTTTCTCTCCTGCTGCTTGTGCATTTTGGGTTATGCTTGATAGTCTATTTTTGCCATATATTGTTGTTGGCGTTGTTATGTGCCATCAAGTCAGACCCGACTCATAGCGACCCCTCCTTGGGTTTCCAAGGCAGTATCACTACAGACATAGATTGCCCAACCTTCCTTCTGAGGAATTTGAACCGCCAGCCTTCTGGTTAGCAGTCAAGTGCCTTAGGCACTACACTACCAGAGTTCCTATGCCATATATTTGTTGTTGTTGTTGTTGTTATGTGCCGTCGAGTCGGCCCCGACTCATAGCGACCCCTCCTTGGGTTTCCGAGGCAGTATCAC
>NW_006921619.1:3838749-3840902 GCF_000298275.1 Orycteropus afer afer
GTAGGATTGCCCAACCTTCCTTCCGAGGAGTGGCTGGTGGGTTTGAACCGCCAGCCTTCTGGTTAGCAGTCAAGTGCTTTAGCCACTATTATTAGGGCCCCTAAATTTGTCCCTAGTGTTTCCTTGAGGAACTTTGTTGTTTTGTTGTTGTTATTATGTGTTGTCGAGTTGGACCAACTCATAGCGACCCCTCAGTGGGTTTCCAAGGCAGTATCACTTCGGAATATTGTTTTAGGTTTCACATTTAAGTCTTTGATCAATCTGGAGTTCATTTTTGTGTATGGTTTGAGGTTCACATCTTGTTTCATTTTTCTGCAAATGGATATCCAGTTTTGCCAGTACCATTTGTTAAACAGACAATCTCTTCTCCATTTAAAGGATTTTGGCCCTTTGTCAAAGATCAGGTGACCATAGGTCCATGGATCTATTTCTGGGTTAACAATTCTATTTCATTGGTCTATGTATCTGTCATTGTACCAACATCAGACTATTTTGACTACTGCGGCCATATAGTAGGTTTTGAGATCTACTTCAATAGTGCTTTGCTTATCCCAAGTCTCTTTCCTTTCCATATAAAGTTAGTGATTGGCTTCTCCATGTCCTTAATGAATGTTGAGGGGATCTGTATTGGGATTGCATTGAATGTATAGACAGCTTTGGGTAGAATTGACATTTTCACGATGTTCAATCTACTTATCCACAAGCATGGTATGTTCTTCTATTCATGTAGATCTCTTATGGTTTCTTGAAGTACTCTTTTGTAGTTTTCTTTGTACAGATCTTTTGTGTCCCTGGTAAGATTTATTCCCAAGTATGTTATTTTTTTTGGTAGCTATAGTAAATGGTATTGATTTCCTTATTTCTTTTTCAGCAATCTCTTTGCTGGTGTAGAGGAATTCAGCTATTTTTGGATGTTGATCTTGTATCTACCACTATGCTAAATCTCTCAATTAGTTCTAGTACTTTTTTAACTGAGGCTTTTGGGGTTTCTAGGTATAGGATGATATCATCAGCAAAGAGGGATAGTTTTACTTCTTACATACCAATTTGGATGCCTTTAATTTCCTTTTCTTTGCCTTATTGCACTGGCTAGGACCTCTATTACAATGCCGATTACAAGTGGTGACAGCGGGCATCCTTGTCTGGTTCTTATTTGCAAGGTGAATGATTTAAGTCTTTCTCCATTGAGAATAATGTTGACTGTTGGTTTTGCATATATACCCTTTATTATGTTGAGGAATGTCCTTTCTATTCTTATTTTGCTGAGAGTTTTTACCATGAACAGGTGTTGGATTTTATCGAACACCTTTTCTGCATCAATTGTTCTGATCATGTAGTTCTTTTCCTTTGTTTTATTTATCTGATGCATAAAATACTGATTGTTTTTCTAATGTTGAACTATCCTTGCATACCTGATATGAACCCCACTTGGTCATAATGAATGATTTTCATGATATGTTGTTGGAGTCTATTGGCCAGGATTTTGTTGAAGATTTTTGCATCTATATTCATGAGGGATATCGGTCTATAGTTTTCCTTTTTAGTAATGTCTTTCTTGGTTTTGGTATCAAGGTTATACTTGCTTCATAAAAAGAATTTGTGAGGATTCCATCTTTTTCTATGTTTTGGAATAGTTTGAGTAGGATTGGTGTCAGTTCTTCTCTGAATGTTTGGTAGAATTCTCCAGTGAAACCATCTGGGCCAGGATTTTTTTTTGTTGGTAATTTTTTTAATGACCTTTTCAATTTCTTCTTTTTCTATGGATCTGTTCAAACTTTCCACCTCAGTCTGTGTTAGTTTAGGTAAGTCATGTGTTTCTAGAAATCTGTCCATTTCACTCAGATTTTCAACTTTGTTGGAGTACAGTTCTTCATAGTATCCTGATATTATCCTTTTTACTTCAGTTGGCTGTTGTGATGTTGCCCATTTCATTTGTTATTCATATTATTTGTATTCTCTCCCTCTTTTCCTTTGTTAAATTTGCCAGTGGTTTGTAAATTTTATTAATCTTTACAAAAAAACTTCTAGTCTTCCTGATTTTTTTCTATTGTCTTTCTATTTCCTGCATCATTCATTTCTGCTTGAATCTTTATTATTTCCTTTCTTTTGGTGACTGTAGGCTTTTCTTGCTGTTCTTTTTCTAATTGTTGGAG
>NW_006921619.1:3841340-3846105 GCF_000298275.1 Orycteropus afer afer
TGAAAGTGGTATTTAAAAGTCTCCCACTATGACTGTGGAGTCATCTATTTGCCTTTTCAATTCTGTTAAAGTCTGATTTATGTATTTTGGGGCTCTTACATTAGGTCCAGAGATATTTATTATGGTTATGTCCTCTTACTCAATTGATCCTTTAATCATTATATAATGTCCTTCCTTGTCTCATATGTGTTCTTGTCTTAAAGTCAATTTGATCAGAAATTAATATTGCCACTGTGGCTCTTTTTTGATTACCATTTGCTTGATATATCTTTATCCAACCTTTGATTTTTGGCCTATTTTTGTCTTTGTCTCTAAGGTGTGTCTCTTATAAACAGCATATTGATGGGTTATCTTTTCTTACCCAGTCTGCAAATCTCTGTCTCTTGAGTGGTGCACTTAATTCATTAACATTCAGTGTAATTATCAAGTATGAATTTGTTGCTGTCATTTTGTTACATGCTTTTTCATGGTGTTCCTGGTTTCTTCGTTCCACATAATTTTCTGTGCTGAGTTCATTATTTTATGAACCATGTTATCATTTCCTTTGTTGCTATTGTTTTAGTATTTGCTAAATGTTTGTGCTTGTCTTCATTTTTATTGTGATGTGAAGGTTTATCATTTTTCTTTGATGTTACACTGTAATTTATAATTTTCTCCCCAAGTTTAGACCAGTCCAATCTATCTTACAACTCTCTTGACTTCCTCACCATTTAGAAGTTCTGTAACTACACTATTTTCTCATTCTTTATGGTTTGGAATTGCCCTCATTTGCCAATTGATGTCTCTAGTTCCTTGATTACAATCTTGTAAGCTTATATTATTTTGGATACTTCCATAGCTGTGTTGGTTTCTGGGTCATGTCTTGTTGTGTATTAATGGTCAGTTGTTTTTTGCTATTAGCAATTCTCTGTTCAAAGGATTACCTTTAGTATCTCTTGAAAAATTGGTCTGGTATTAACAAATTCCCTTAATTTCTGCTTTTTCTGGTTACCTAGTACTGCTCTGACAAGAATATACCACAAATGGGATGGTCTTAACAAACAGGAGTTTACTATCTCACAGTTTGGAGGCTTTAAGTCCAAGTTCAAAGTGTCAGGCTCTAGGTGCTGGGTGAAAGTCCCTCAACCTTGGGGTCTAGCTCTGACTCCTGCTCCTGGCCCACTGTAATTAGAGGCATTTCTTCACTCAGACAGCTGCTGGCTGCTGAGGCTGAGAAGCCCCAAGGTTGACAAGTAAAACGGCACAGTCCTGATGTTACCAAACCATATGGTAATTTAACTTAAGTTAAATTTAACCATTAACTTAAGTCCATAGTAAGTCCCAAGGTCGGTGGAGCATAGCAGGCTGCTGAGCAATGACATGGCTACATGCAGGGTCCAAGCATGCTATAGGCTAGAAACCATTCCCAAGGCTTCTCCTTATGTACAGGAAGCAGACCACATCCCAAAGGCAGTTACTCAGCTGCTTGTGGTAGATCCCACCATGGAGTTGATTGCCAGTCTCATCATGGGGATTAACTACCACCAGCTGCCCAGCCACTCAACCAGGCCCAGCCAAGTTGACACACAAACATAACTGTTGTTTTTGTTGCTATGTGCCATCGAGTCGGACCCAACTCATAGCAACCCCTCCTTTGGTTGCCGAGGAGGTATCACTACGGAAGTAGATTGCCCAACCTTCCTTCCAAGGAGGGGCTGGGTTTAAACTACCAGCCTTCTGGTTAGCAGTCAAGTGCCTTAGGCACTACACTACCAGAGCTCCTACAAACATACCTACCACACTACTTAGCGGAAAATCTCCTAATTTCACCATCATCTTTGAGGAACAATTTTGCTGGGTATAAGATTCTTGATTGGAAATTTTTCTTTTTCAGGCTTTTATATATGCAATCCCATTGTCTTCTCACTTGAATGATTTCTGCTGAGAAATCAGAGCTTGTTCTTATTGGTTGTCCTTTGTAGATAAGTTTTCATTTTTCCTGTTCTGCTTTCAGGATTCTTTCTTTGTCTTTGGCTTTGATGCATTTGATGATGATATGTCTTAGTGATTTTATTTAGGGGTCTATCATGTTTGGAGTTCATTGGACTTCCTGAATTGATATATTCTCATCTTTCATCATATCAGGGAAGTTCTCTTCCACCAAATCTTGCACAACTTTCTTAGTGGTTTTATTTTTCTCTTCCTGTTGTAGAATTCCAATTACACATAGGTTTTTCCTTTTGATGATATTCCTCATGAACCTTAGGCTTTCTTCATTTTATTTTGATCTTTTTTCTGATCAATCCCTTTCCAAAGAACTATTCAGGTATATGTCTTCAATCTCATTAATTCTATCTTACATTAATTTGATTCTACTTCTTTGTCCTTTCAATGTGTTATCTATCTGAAAATTTAGTATTAATCTTCTGGATTTCTAGCTGTAGATGTGGTGTCATTTCTAGTTTTTCATTTATTTTGTCATTTTTCTTGTATTTTCTTCTGAAATTGTTCTAGGGTTTTGTCTGTATTTTCCTTAATTTTGTCAGTGTTTTCCTTGATCTTTTTGTCAATCCTTTGAAGATACTTAAATATGATTCTTTTGAATTCTTTATCAGGGGTCCCAATGCTACTTCTTCTTCAGGAATATGTTCTGGGTCTCTATCCTGCTTCCTTTCTCCTACCACTTTATCTTGCTTCTTTGTCTGGACTGTGATGGTCTGTTGTCTCCAAGACAGTGACGTTGTTGTATTTAGATCTCTGTTAACTGTTTGTGAAGAGCAGTTAAGGTTGAATCAGGCTCTTCTTTGTGATCATTTGTCATTGACCAGTTGGTAGAGAAGGAAGTGGTGGCTTTCACTCAGTAAGTGGAGGTGCAGCAGGTGCAGGTGTGTTTGCATCATATGGGCATGGTTGCTGTCTCCCACTCAGTTAGACAAAAACAACAGTTGAAAAGCCATCACAAAAGTAAAAGCAAGCAGACAAAAAACACACTGCATAAACACACAGGAACAATCACAAAAAAGAAAAGAAAAAAACACAATATCTGGGGAGGGTGCAATAAGAGAAAAGATATAGAGTAGGAGCATAATGAAGAAAAAAATGGGAAAAATTCAAAAAGAAAAACAAGGAATGGGGATAACCACAAGGAAAAAAAAAAGGGGGGGGGGTAACCAGGAAAAGGGAAGAGAGAAAAAGCCAAAAACAGACAAGAACAACCTAACTAAAAAAAAATGGGGGAAAAAATCAGGGCGGGGTGGGGCATAGCAGGGCACTCAGGTTCTGTCAGAGCACACAGACTGGGATGGTATTCCTGCTGGCCCAGAAGGGGGTGGAATTGAGGGATGGTCACACCTCCGTTCATGAAGAGGGTGTGGTATACATGAGTAACAAGAGAAATATCACACCTTTCCAGTTGTTTGTGTCCGGAATGTCTTTGCAGTTCTGGCAAGTGAAGCCTATTCTTAGGTCCATGGAATTTGAGGAAATGCTGTCATTTTAAATATCCAAAATTGTCAAACTGCTTGTAAACATTCAAAATGACTGTACCCTCTGGACAGCCAAAAGTCCACAGCTCAGCCTATCTCCCTCTTTGCTGCTTCCCCTTTTATTCACCAGCCACCAGTGCAGTCCTTCGTGCAGTCCTTCATGCAGCTCTTGGCTAGCAGGGCTGATTTTTAGGTTATTTTTTAGGTCTTAACAGCACTTGGCCATGTCCAAGCTGTTTGTGCCATTGGGATTGTTGACAGACCGCAGCTCCATATGTCTCCTTTTTTGGTATTTTCATACATGTTCTTCTACTAGTTGGAGTTTAGTCTTCTTCTGAATCCATCCTTTCAAAGCTCAGGGCTCCAGGATTATCTTCTGTATCTGTGTTAATTGGTTCCCCTTTGTTGAAGAGGGCCTGTGTAATTTGTCTGCCTAGTCTGCCATCTTACTGGAACTCCTGAAGCACATATTCTTAACTATCCAGGATACTTATTTTTATCAAGCCATAATGTTTTTGTTGTTTTGTTTTGTTTGGTATTGGCTGTGTCAGTAGAGCGAAAATATTTCAATTAGGGGTCAGCAAGCTTTTTTGTAAAGGAACAGCTAGTAAATATTTTAGATTAACAGGCCAGACTATCTCTATCACAACTACTGAACTCGACTCTTGCAGCACAGAGGCAGACATAGAGATTATCTAACTGAATGGGTATTAAGCAGAAAGAATTGAAGAAAAAATTTAAGCCTCAAGTTGCAATATTGAGAGATTCCATGGGCAAAATATTGAATGATGCAGGAAACATCAAGAGAAGATGGCAGGAATACATAGAGTTACTGTACCAAAAAGAACTGGTCAATCTTCATCCATTTCAGGAAGTGGCATTTGATCTAGAGTCAATGGTACTGAAGAAGGAAGTCAAAGCTGCAATGAAAGAATTGGCAAAGAACAAGGCTTCAGGAATTAATGGAATAGCAATTGAGATATTTCAACAAACAGATGCCCCATTGGAAACACTCACTAGGTTATGTCAAGAGATTTGAAAGACTGATTGGAAGAGATCCATATTTGTACACATTCCAAAGAAAGGTGATCCCACAGATTGTGGAAATTATAGAACAATATCATTAATATTGTACACAAGTAAGATCTTACTGAAGATAATTCAAAAATGGTTGCAGCAGTATATTGACAGAGAACTTCCAAAGGTGCAAGCTGGATTCAGAAGAGGATGTGGAACAAGGGATATCATAGCTGTTGTCAGATGGATCTTGGCTCAAGGCAAAGAATACCAGAAAGATGTTT
>NW_006921619.1:3846550-3870161 GCF_000298275.1 Orycteropus afer afer
TGAGGTTGTCAAAGAGTTCACATTGCTTGGTTCTACAATCAATGCCAATGGAAGCAGCAGTCAGGACATTAGACAACGTGTAGCATTGGGAAAGTCAACCACAAAGGAACTGTTTCAAGTGCTGAGGAGCAAGGATGTCTCCCTGATGGCCTGATACAAGCCATGATATTTCCAGTTGCCTCGTATGCATGTAAGGGGTGGACAATGAATAAGGAAGACTGAAGAAGAGTTGATGCTTTTGAGTTGTGGTGCTGGTGAAGAATGATGAAAATACCATGGACTGCTAAAAGAGCTAACAGATCTGTCCTGGAGGAAGTGCACCCAAAATGTTGCTTGGAAGCAAGAATGGCCAGACTTTGTCTCACCTATTTTGGTCATGTTGTAAGAAGACCATTCCCTGGAGAAGGATGTCATGCTTGGTAGGGTGGAGGGTCTACAAAAGAGGGGGAGGCCTTCAAATGAGATGGATTGACACAGTGGCTGCCATGATGAGCTCAAGTATAGCAGGGATCATGGAGCTGGCACGGGATCAGGCAGTGTTTTGTTCTGTT
Source organism: Orycteropus afer afer (assembly GCF_000298275.1). Lineage (NCBI taxonomy): Eukaryota > Metazoa > Chordata > Mammalia > Tubulidentata > Orycteropodidae > Orycteropus > Orycteropus afer. The sequence goes on from NW_006921619.1 coordinate 3,847,102, forward strand.
GTGCATGGGGTCACTATGAGTCAGAAATGACTCGATGGCACCTAACCACAACAACAATAATACTTTACTAACGAAATCAGGCAGCAGGCTAGATTTGGCCCATTGGTCATAGTTTGCCAACTCCTGATTTAGAGGAAGTTTATTTTACATTTAAAATATTTTTAAAAATACATAAATTCAATACATAAATAAACAGATCATTTAACAAGACACAAATGGTATTATTTTTCTCACACACAAAATTCCCTGGGATATGAAAGAATCCACCCCATTCTGACTCCAAGTCAAACCTGCAGCCAACCACAGATTTTGAGAGGGCTTGTTTCTCCTTCTTTTCCTCTGTCCTGTGCTTATAGTGTATCAGCATCTCTTAATCCTATCCAAGTTACAGATGTGCTTTGCCTTCATTGAGGTTAAGGAGCAGTCTCCAAATCTCTTCCCAACTAGGAGTTTCATTTCATTACAAATGTATATCATAAACTATTCTGATGAAAAGAAGAAGAATGGAAGGAAAAAGGAAGGAAGAGAAGGAATGAAGAAGAAAAGAAGGGATGGAGAAAAAGGGAGGGGAAGAAAAGAGAGAAGAGAAAAGGCAAAGAGACCTTTTGAGACATCAAGTTGCTAAAAATTGGGAAATAATCATGAGCTACATAATCTTCTGTGGATAAGAGATCAATGAAAAACATGGACCATTCAATCAGTTGCTTTTCTGTAAACATAAATTATATTTGAAATATGAATCTTGTCTGCCTTGTTGCTATCCAGTTGGTCCCAACTCATAGCAACCCCTCCTTGGGTTTCTGAGGTGGTATCACTACAGAAGCAGATTGCCCAACCTTCCTTCCAATGAGTGGCTGGTGGGTTTGAACTGCCAGCCTTCTGGTTAGTAGTCAAATGCCTTAGGCACCATGCCACCAGAGCTCCCAATATGAAGAAAAGAAGTGCTTAGCACTTAGTAAGTTCTCAAAAACATTTACAAATGAACTGAATAAATAAATGAATCCCTGGATGTAGTACTCAAATTCAATTTCACCATGATGGTTGATCAACATGATAGCTAGTCCAAAGCTGTATCAGTTCAGGTCCTTCTCGAAGCAGACACAAAGGCAGCATAATTGCAAGAGATATACTGTGGGAAAGTCTTGTAAAGAATAAAAGAAGCAAGAGTGGGAAAGCCTTCAGACTACTATGCATATATGAAACCTATGAAAGGAGAAAAGGAAGCAAGGAGGATTGGATAGGAAAAGCCTCATTCTTTGGTGTAGCTTCAGAAAGTCCTAGAAGGGTCAATGTGGAGCCCTAAAGCAAAAATTGTCCACTAGAGGTATTCCACATTGGACATAAACGGCCTGGCTCTAGTACTCTTACTGTCCACAGTCACTGGCTTGGAGAAGCCCTAGAAGAGCATGGTTTTGGAGTTGAAGGCTATGGTGGACCCAGAAATAAAATATTTGGAAGTGGTTTGCTAACTACATTCTCAATTAGGTTCTATTTTGTTTGGAAATCTGAGTGTTTTACTTCCATGGCTTTCAGAGAAAAAAGGTCTCTTTGTTTCTAATGATAAATAGACTTGAATCCTGTGAGATTTTGTCTCCTCGAATGACAGGAGATCATTCCTTTCTTCCCATTAAAATGTGGGCATGGATTTGAAACCTTTCACTTATGTGACTATTTCTTCCACCAAGAAAATTAAAATATGCCAATTACACATAGAAATTAAAATTACACTTATAAAGGGCATCTGTAAGTGCAATGCCATCAAATACTACACTTCATCATTTTCAAATATCTTCTACTTAAACATTACATTTTCAGTAAATGTCTAGATCTAGCTTGCAAACTTAAACTGGCACTCTTTTGCTTCTATACTTAATTCCAGTATGCCTTTCCCTACCATTAGTCTAAAAGAAGAGATAAAGTGCACATACCAATCACTATAAGGTATATGATACAAATTTTGTAGAAATACAATTATAGAAATATATAACAATCACAACAATGTAGATAGTGAAAAGTGATAATGAAGTATGAGTAAATGCTATGGAAGTTCAGAGAAAGGAGAGATTATTTCCAGCTTGGAGGACTATTTGAGAAGATAGCATTTAACTTATATCTTGAAAGATGAATAAGATTTGTATGTGTGGAGATGAAGTAAATGGCACTGGCAGATGGAATCACATGCACAAAGATAGAGCCAAGAAAGTACAACCTTGTAAAAAAAAGAAAGAAAGAAAGAAAAGAAAAGAAAAATCTCAGAGCATAATAATTTTCACGGTAGCAGGATCAACTAACTGGGTGATCTGACAAATTTAAGACAGCTCTTGGTTCCAAAGATTTCAGTCTAAGATACTGTCGGCCCTCAGATAAACAAAGCATTATTGAAGAAGAAGAACAAAGTAGGAGGTCTCACACTCCCAGATCTTGTTGTTGTTGTTGTTAGGTGCCATCGAATAGTCTCCAGTCATAGCAGCCTCATGTAACAGTGGAACAAAACACTGCCCGGTCCTGTGCCAGCCCCACAATCCTTGCTATACCTGAGCCCATCATTGCAGCCACTGTGTCAATCCATCTCATTGAGGTCCTTCCCCTTTTTCGTTGTCCCTTTGCCAAGCATGATATCCATTTCCAGGGAATGGTCCCTTCTTACAACATGACCAAAGTAGATGAGACAAAGTCTGGCCATTCTCACTTCCAAGGAGCGTTCTGGCTGCACTTCCTCCAGGACAGATTTGTTAGTTCTTTTAGCAGTCCATGGTACTCTCAGCATGCTTTGCCAGCACCACAACTCAAAAGCATCGACTCTTCTTCAGTCTTCCTTTTTCGTTGTCCAGCACACATATGCATATGAGATGATTGAAAATACCATGGCTTGTGTCAAGTGCACCTTAGCCTTCAAGGAAACTTCTTTAGGCTCTTCAGCACTGGAAAGCAGTCCTTTGCAGCTGATTTGCCCAATGTTATATGACATATAATATCTTGATTGCTGCTTCCATTGGTGTTGATTGTAGAACCAAGTAATATGAAGTCTTTGACAACGTCAATCTTTCCTTCATTTATCATGATGCTACTTATTGGCCCCATTGTGAAGATTTTTGTTTTCTTAATGTTGAGGTGCAATCCGTACTCCAGACTGTAGTCTTCAGTCTTTATTAGTAAGTGTTTCAAGTCACCCTCACTTTCAGCGAGTAAAGTTGTGTTGTCTGGATAATGTAGATTGTTAATGAGTCTTGATACTCTAATCTTGATGCCATGCTCTTCTTCATATAGTCCAGCTTCTCAGACTATTTCTTCAGCATACAGGTTGCCAAGCATGATATCCTGCTCCAGGGAATGGTCCTTTCTTAGAACATGATCAAAGTAGATGAGATGGAAGTCTGGCCATTGAAAGGATACCACCCTGATGCACTCCCTTCTTGATCTTGAACCACACAGTGTTCCCCTGTTCTGTTTGAGTGGCAGCCTCCTGGTATATGTACAAGTTCTTCATGAGCACAATTAACTGTTCTGGAATTCCCATTCTTCTCAATGTTATCTACAATTTGTTATGATCCACACTATGCTTTTGCATAGTCAATAAAACACAAGTAAACATCTTTCTGGTATTCTTTGCTTTCAGCCAAGATCCATCTGATATCAGCAATGATATCACTTGTTCTATGTCCTCCTTTGAATCCAGCTTACATTTCTGGAAGTTCTCTGTTGATATACTGCTGCAAACACTTTTGAATTATATTCAGTAAGATTTTACTTGTGTGCAATATTAATGATATTGTTCAATAATTTCCACATTCTCTGAGATCACCTTTCTTCAGAAATAAATACAAATATGGATCTTTTCTCATCAGTTGGCCAGGTAGTTGTCTTCCAAATCTCTTGCCATAGCTGAGTGAGTGCCTCTAGTGCAGCATCCATTTGTTGAAACATCTCAATGAGTATCCCATCAATTCCTGGAGCCTTGTTTTTTACCACTTCCCTCAGTGCAACTTTGACTTCTTCCTTCAACACCATTGGTTCTTGATCATATGCCACCTCCTGAAATGGATAAACATCAACTGATTCTTTTTGGTACAGTGACTCTGTGTATTCCTTCCATCTTCTTTTGATGTTTCCTGCATCATTTACTATATTGCCCATAGAATCATTCAATATTGCAACTCAAGATTTAAATTTCCTCTTAAGTTCTTTCAACTTGAGAAATTCCAAATGTGTTCTTCCCTTTTGGCTTTCCAGCTCCATATCTTTCCACATTTCATTATTATAATTGAGTTTGTGTTCTCAAGCTGGTCTTTGAAATCTTCTGTTTAGCTGTTTTATCTTGTCATTTCTTCCATTTGCTTTAGCCTACTCTCTGTTTAAGGGCAAGTTTCAGAATCTCTTCTGACATTCATTTTGGTCTTCCTTTCCTGGCTTTTTAATGACATTTTGCTTTCTTCATGGATGATGTTCTTGATGTCATCCCACAATTCCTCTGGATTTCAGCCATTGGTATTCACTGCATCAAATCTATTCAATCCATCCTGGGTCTCAAAACCTACTATATGTCCACAGTAGTCAAAACTGCTTGGTATTGGTACAACGACAGACACATAGATCAACAGAATGGAATTGAGAACCCAGAAATAGATTCATTGATCTATGGCCAGCTGATCTTTGACAAAGGGCCTAAATCCATTAAATGGAGAAGAGATTGTCTGGTTAACAGATGGTGTTGGCAAAATTGGATATCCATTTGCAGAAAAATGAAACTAGATCTGTACCTCACACCATACACAAAAACTAACTCCAGATGGATCAAAGACCTAAATGTGAAACCTAAAACTATAAAGTTCCTCAAGGAAAAAATAGGGGCAAATTGATGGGCCCTAATATATGGCATGCTCTGGTAGCATAGTGCCTAAGGCACTTGACTGCTAACCAGGAGGCTGGCGGTTCAAACCCACCAGCCACTCCTTGGAAGGAAGGTTGGGCAATCCTACTTCCATAGTGATAACTGCCTTGGAAACCCAAGGAGGGGTTGCTAGGAGTCGAGGCTGACTCGATGGCAAATAACAACAACAACAACAACAACACAATATATGGCATAAATAAAGTATCAAGCATAACCCAAAATGTACAAACAGCAGAAGAGAAACTAGATGAATGGGACCTTCTAAAACTTAAATTTTTATAAGCCTCCAAAGACTTATCCAAAAGAGTCAAAAGAGAACCTACATACTGGGAAAAAATATTTGGCAATGACATATCTGGCAAGGGATTTATCTCTAGAATTTATAGAAAACTCCAACACTTCAACAACAAAAAGACAAATAATCCAATTAAAAATGGTCAGAAGACATGAATAGACACTTCACCAAAGAGATTATTGAGGCAGCCACAAACATATGAAGAAGTGCTCACAATCATTAGCCATTGTTGTTGCTATTTGCCATCGAGTCGGACTCGACTCATAGCGACCCCTCCTTGGGTTTTCGAGGCGGTATCACTATGGAAGTAGATTGCCCCATCTTCCTTCAGAGGAGTGGCTGGTGGGTTTGAACCAACAGCCTTCTGGTTAGCAGTCAAGTGCGTTAGGCGCTATGCTACCAGAGCTCCCATTAGCCATTAGAGAGATGCAAATCAAAACAACAACGAGATACCATCTTGCCCCAGCACTAGTAGCAAAGTTCAACAAGACAGAAAATAAATGCTGGTGAGGATGCAGAGAGATTGGGACTCACTCTCATACACTGCTGGTGAGAGTGTAAAATGATACAACCACTGTGGAAAGCAGTATGGTAATTCTTTAAAAAGTTTGAATTAGAAATACCATTTGATGCAGCAATTCCATTACCAGGTATATATTCTCAAGAAGTGAGAGCCATGACAAGAACAGATATATGCACAACATATTCACCGCAGCACTATTTACAATAACCAAAAGATGGAAACAACCCAGGTGCCCATCAACAGAAGAATGGATAACCAAACTATGATACATACACACAATGGAATACTATGCAACCCTGAAGAATAATGTAGAATCTGCAAAATATGGCATAATTTGGAACTTGGAGGACATTATGCTGAGTGAAATAAGTAAATCACAGAAGGACAAATATTGTATGAGTCCATTATTGTAAAACATCAAGGAAAAATTTATATATGGAAGGAAATTTTCTTTGTTGGTGTTCTGGTTACCTGGTGCCTCTTTGACAGGAAATATACCACAAATGAGATGGCTTGACACACAGGAATTCATTCTCTTATAGTTCGAGAGTCTAGAAATCTGAGTTCCAAGTGCCAGGCTCTAGGTGCTGGGTGAAAGCCCCTCAACTTTGGGCTTCTGTTCTGCCTCCTGTTTCTGGCCCACTGGAGCTAGAGGCTTTTCTTCACTCAGACAGCTACTGGCTTTTGAGACTGACAATCCCGAGGTTGACAAGTAAAAAGGCACAGTCCCAATGTTACCAAACCACACAGCAGGCCATTAATTCAAGTCCATTGAAAGTCCCAAGGTCGGCAGAGCATGGCAGGCTGCTGAACAATGACACGGCTACATGTAGGGCTCAAGCATGCCATAAGCTAGAGACCATTCCCAAAGCTGTTTCTTATATACAGGAAGCAGACCACATACTCAAAGGCAGCTACTCAGCTGCTCACAGCAGATTCTACCATGGAGTTGATTACCAGTCTCATCATGGGGAATAATACATCCAGCTGCCCACCCACGCAACCAGGCCTAGCCAAGTTGACACACAGACTTAACCACCACAGTTGATTACCAGAGGTGTGAGGGAGGGGAGGGAACACTGTTAGATAGGTAGAGACAAGTAATGATTTGGGTAAAGAGAAGGGCAATATATCAAATGTGCATGATCAACACAGTGGCATTGAGGAAGAGGAAGACAGAGAGGTGCATGGGAGGTACAGACAACAAAGATGAACCCTCTGCACATGCAGTGCTATGTTGTCAGTGAAGGCAAACATTGATATATGGGGGGATGGATGGATTGGCTGAACTATTGGGTGTGTCTATGGAGGGGGAAGTGTGCCCAAGACCATGTATAGGGTTGGCAGACAATGTTTCTACAAGTGTATTTGCACGTTCTGTAAGAATTCCCAGGTATATAGTGAAGGTAACAGGGGGCAGGGTTGTGGTCACTTCTTGGCCACAGCCAGCTACCCAGAGGGAGTGAGTAGTAGGACCTGTGGGCTCGGAACCATGGTTTCAGGAGACGTCAGGCTCAATTTGCGTAAAATACTACACAAAAACATTGTTCCACATCCTACTTTGGCGAGTAGTCACTGGGATCTTAAAAGCTTGCAAGCGAAAAAAAAAAGCTTGCAACCACTCGAAGGGGGAATCTCTGTAGGAGATCCTGGATAGAGTGTGGAACAAAAGTTAAAATCATTAAAAAAAAAAAAAAGGACCAGGTTTGCTAGTCTGATAGAGGCTGGTAGAGACATTGAGACTATGGCCCCTAGTTGTCCTTCACGTCTGGAATTGAACCCACTCCTGTGGCTTCCAGCAAAAAAAAGATGGGCATATAAGCTGAATACTTACATTAGGTAGATACACTCCTTGGAGAGATCAATCATGGGAGAATGGAAGGGCTGTGTAAGCAGAGGGAGATGGCTCAGGGGGTGGGAGTGTATGGGAGGGAAGGACACAGGGAAGAGGTAACTCTGGGGAGGAGGTGGGAGGGAGGCTGTTGCATTGTGGTAGGTAATGTCGTGAGACAGGGTGTGTGTGAGCTGCTGTATGGAAAATGAATTTGCTCTGTAAACTTTCACCCAAATCAAAAAAAAAATTTTTTTTTAAATTACTGTCAGCATGCTAATCACTGGTAGGTGTACTACTGCTAATGACTCCATTGGTTTGATGTGAGAAAAATTTACTTGAACATAAGCCTGAAGATTGGCTCTCAACTGTAAGGACCATTTTACTTTAAGGATACATTTTATTAGATGTGTGACATACACAAAAAGACTGAGCTGAAGACACCCATAATATGTAGCTGTTGCATGACAGACAGAGTGTTTAAAAATAAGTTTAAGAGGATGTCATTAGTTCAAGTGGTGGCTCTGACACCAAATAGCTGCTCTTTGACTGATTTAAGAATGAACACATTCTCTCCGTAAGGTGTTCCATTAGTGATTTTAATTGCATGCCAAGCTTTATAATTTGTTGCTGTCATTTAGGTTCATGCACTGTACTAATATTTATTCTGCATATTATATAACACCTTATTAAGTTTATTGCCCGCTTTCTATAAACTTTTTCATCTGACTTTACTTGCATGTAAGGAGCTAACTTACATATTTATTAAAGGCAGTGCTTGAATTACATGCAGTCCTCATAATATTCTCAATACAGGTTTTTAACTGTTTAAGGTTGTAGAAGGAAAAAGGAGATTTACTTCCTAAATAGAAAATATATTTATATATAATTATATATACATAAACACATAAAAAAATATATATATGATTGTGTTTATGTATATACACACACAATCCTAATACATAATATGTATGCATTGAGGACCATCAAAAATATAAACCTTAACTTTTTGGTTGGTCTTTTCCATGACCTCCATGGAGCCCTCCCTGATAAATGGGACAGGAATATGTACCCTCTTCTAATTCACATGCACTAAGTCCCACCTTTCACATTAAATACTTAACATAATGTCTCATACATAGTAGCTCCTCCAAGTTTGATTAATGAAATGAAAATACAATAAATACGATTTGTGGAGTCCTGGTGGCACAACGGTTAAGTGCTTGGCTGCTAGCCAAAAGATTGGTAGTTGGAACCCACCCAACTTCACAAGGAGAAAGATCTGGCGATCTGCCTTGGTAAACATGTTGTTGTTATGTGCCGTCGAGTCGGACCCAACTCATAGCAACACCTCCTTGGGTTTCCAAGGCAGTATCACTGTTGTTGTTGTTGTTATGTGCCGTCGAGTCAGCCCTGACTCATATCGACCCCTCCTTGGGTTTCCGAGGCAGTATTACTACAGAAGTAGGATTGCCCAACCTTCCTTCCAAGGAGTGGCTGGTGGGTTTGAACTGCCAGCTTTCTGGTTAGCAGTCAAGTACCTTAGCCACTATGCTACCAGAGCTCCCTATGGAAGTAAATTGCCCCATCTTCCTTCCAAGGAGTGGCTGGTGGGTTTGAACTGCCAGCCTTCTGGTTAGTGGTCAAGTACCTTAGGCACTATGCTACCAGAGCTCCGTCAGTAAAGATACAGCCTAGAAATTACAATGTGGCAGTTCTAATGTGTCACATGGGTTGCTATGAATCTACTCATCAGCACCCAACATCAACAAATAAGATTCACTTTCCACATATCACTGTATCACATGCCTTCATATGGTGTATTCCAAATAAGGAACAACAGTGTTAGAGACACAGATACAGAATAAGATTAAATAAGCTACAAAATGTCCTCATCATTATCTCACCAAATATCCTTGCCTCTCCTATCAACTTCCTTTAGTCCCTTCTTTACTCCTTTCTAAATCAAATGCTTATACACCAAACCTTGCTGAACATCTATCACATGAATATCAAAGGGAATGTGTGAGAGTATTCAAGAACACTTCTGTGGGGCTTATCTCCCTTTTTCCTTTGCTTTTCCCCAATTTCTTTCTGGAAAAAAATATCTCTGAAACTTGAACTTATGAATCCACATGTCCTGTTCTCCCCTGCAAAGCAAAAATGTAATACAAGAAAAATTTTCTTTCTTACAGGCCAGGTAATCATCAGATTATATGGAAGTTTCAAAGATGAGAAGTACTCTTTTTTTTACAAAAAACCAAAAACCAAATCCTGTGTCATAGAGTCAATGCTGACTCACAAAGATCCTTTGGCTACAAATCTTTACCAAGCCGACTGCCTCAACTTTCTCACTGGTGGTTTTGAACCATCAACCTATTTGTTAGCAGCCAAATGCTTTAATCACTATGCCACCAGTGCTCCTTCTTTTTGTATAAGGAGAAGTTAAATTAGATAAAAATTCTATGCAAAATCAACATTATACATTTATGCTCCAGATAAGTACATTGATCCCTTTTAACTGATCCCTTTTTAGTCTGACTCATGTGAATAATTGTTTCCATCATAACTGACTTGTTTGGCAGAAATACATCCAATGTCAGAGCACAGGCTGACCACATGATCCCACTGATAAAAATAAAATATGTCACTGCTTCCTTGCTAATAAGCACTGTCATGTGGCATGGCATGGTTTCTGGAGCCAGATACACCTGGATTTGAGCCCCGGCTCCTCTGCTTAGTGTGTTATTCAGTCTCTCTGTACATCAATTCTTGAGCTGTGAACTAAGTCATAAAAATCAAAATTTGTTGCAAGCAAGTAGATCCGAACTCACAGTGACCCTGTAGGACAGAGTTGAATTGCCCCTTTGGATTTCCAAGACTGTAAATCTTTATGGAAGCAGACTGCCACATCTTTCTCCCATAGAACACCTCCAACCTTTCATTTAGCAGCCAAAGACTTTAGCTACTGCATCACCATGACTTCTAAAGTAATAATACCTACTTCTTGAGGTGGTTGTCAGAACTAAATGGAAAAATGCATATGAAGCATCTGGCACAGGGCAGGTGCTCAATAAATGGTTGTTTGTATTCCTAAGTGATTTCATTTCTTTCTCTTATTTTCACTCAACACCCTTTAAACATGCCCTGGAATCATCCGTTACATGCACATGCAGCAGCAGCATCCCTGGAAAGCTTTTGTCATATCACTTCAGCACTGTGGTGTGGAGCAACCCTCAAGTCAGTCAACAGAGGGAGGACCAATTAAAACAGGTGTAGATTTCCTTGGAATACATCTAGGATAGGTGACATGTCTGTCACAGAGTGTGTGTTTCAGAAGGTGAGTTGCACATTTTATAATAAGAGAAACCAGAGTCTAAATTATAGTAAATGACTGCTACTTTAAAAAATAAAAAATAATAATAATTAAGCTCTGGATTTTTCATGACTGCCCATGATACTAAACAAGTGAAGCAGTGACATGGGGAGAATTGGAACTGATGGTGTTAATTTGTGACCCTATTTCATCTGTTGTTAGAGAGCAGATTCAGCAGAGAGGGGGTAAGGAAGTACAAGAAGAAAAAAAGAGAGGTGCGTCTGACAATGCAGCCTACCAGGATATCAGTATCTGTAGCTCATTTTTTAGAAACCCAATAAAGATACACAATATTAAAAAATAAATATTGCCTTCCCCAGCAAAACTCCAAACAAACTAAACTCGCTGCCATCTAGTTGATTCCAACTCCTAATGATCCCCTTTGGGTTTCTGAGGCAGTAAATCTTTAGGGAAGTAGGTCGCCCTGTCTTCCTTCCTCAAAGTGGTAATAAGTTTGAACCACCAACCTTGTGGTTAGCAGTCAAATGCCTTAGATACTATGTCTTCAGAGCTCCCAGCAAGGAGCTGATAATGAATAAGATTTTAACTGTTGTTGTTATTTGCCGTCGAGTCGGCCCCGACTCATAGCGACCACTCTTTGGGTTTCCGAGGCAGTATCACTACGGAAGTAGGATTGCCCAACCTTCCTTCCGAGGAGTGGCTGGCTGGTGGGTTTGAACCGCCAGCCTTCTGGTTAGCAGTCAAGTGCCTTAGCCACTATGCTACCAGAGCTCCCAAGATTTTAACTAACACAAGTATAAAGATGTTCAGAAGACAAGCATAGGTTAATTTCTTATCTTAAATGCCAGGACACATGGTCAGAGATCTATGTTAGTACTTGTATGGGACCCACAGAGAAGAATATTTCAAATCTGGAAATACAGTGACATATAAAGCAATAAGTCTTTGAATGTGTCATACAATCCAGTATAAGTTCTGCAAGACATATATTTCCTTCGTGTCTTCTTAAATCTATGTTAAGTAACTGAGAGAAATAAAACTCTTGGTTTACTCAAATCAGTGTAAGTTGATTCATAGTCCTACGTTGTCTCTTTGAAGTAAAGAAAAGATAATGAGATGATTTTTGCAAAATTAAACCACAGTTACTAAAACCTCCTAAAATAAGACTTGCTTTATATGTTTGTTTTTGTTGTGGTTGTTTTGTGCTATTGTTGTTTGAAAAGAAATCTATTTTAAAAAAGAAGCCAGGATGATCTGAGAATGACTTGAGCCAATTAAGACTCATCACAATGGAACATAAGATTTTCAAAGAAAAACTCCTAGACACACCTAGTCAAATATTAGGAGTTCATTCTCCCAGAGGGTGAACTATCTATGACGGTAAAGAAAAATGACCTAGATTCAATGAACCAGAGGTGCAAATATAGTTAATGATGTGTTTTTACAACAAGTTCCCATTTTTCCTTTCATCCCTACTGAGACCGTGGTCATTTTGACATTTCCATATTTGATGCTAACCTAACAGCTAATGTGTGTTTTCAAATGGAATAGCTAAAGAATTTTTGAATAGAACTACCACAATGCAGCTTTTAAATATACTTTCAACTATTGTTTGATCTGTTTGCAAGGAAAACTTCTTATGAACTCTAAAGTATTCTTTCATCTATTCCACTTTAGTGACCTATTCATTTTATTTCTACCTTCATCATGCATATCCATCACCAAAAAAAAAAAAAAAAAAAAAACTTTGTTTTATCAAGTCACAGCATTTCATTTTCAATTTGAGCTTCTGTGTCACTGATTGTACATGTTGTCAAATAAGATGTATTTGCATGTTTTATCTGACTTGCAATTAGGGTTATTAGCAGAAATATATCCAAGAAAGATTTTGTGTAAACTAGGTTCTGGTTCTTTGGCAATAGGTTTCAAAAAAAAAAAAGGAAAAGAAAAAGAAAAAAGAAATCCAGGATATTTCCTTCATAACAATCTCCTTCCATCTTATAGTCTTTTGTTGGGTCCTTTCATTTTAGATTTTCTTCCCAAGAAAGTAGGTAGAGAAGACTGCTGGCATCCCTAGAGCCTTTTGTTAATGCTGTAGTGACAGAAGTAGAACCATTCAAAGGTGTGCTTAAAGAATGCAATGTCCCGTTCCTTTTGAACGGTTCAATATACTCCCTTTGCTTCTGATTCAGACTAAACAAAATCAATAGTCACTACCATCTAGTCGGTTCTGACTCATAGGGACCCCTCCTTGGGTTTCTGAGGTGGTATCTCTATGGAAGTAGATTGCCCAGTCTTCCTTCCAAGGAGTGGCTGGTGGGTTTGAATCAGCCTTGTGGTTAGAAGTCAAATGCCTTAGGCACTACGCCATCAGAGCTTCCTGTATGGATTTTAGGTTTCCCAAGTCCATATTTCCTATTTACATAGACACTGTAAATCAGGAGGTTATCAATGTTATATTAAGGAAAATGTGGGGAAGGAGGGGATCTCCTGTTTTGGAAATAAGCCTTAAGAAATCCATTATATTCATGGTCATTTTCCTTTATGTCATTTTCCCATCATTCAAACCATCATGATCCTATTTTGTTGTAATAAAGCAGATGAAGTATTGGGTGAGGAAAACAGAACAGAAGACACAATTTTGCCATGCTACTAGAGGAATTTTTACTATCCAAAAGGTATAAATATATGCAGAGGAAAAGTGAAGATTGCATATGAATTCTAAAATATATTTTGCATATTCCCAAGTACTTCAAAACCTATTGCTGAAAATTAACCTAGAAATCATTTTTTGTCAATGATAAGAACAAATCCTTAATAAATAGATGCAGAGTAATTTTTTTTTAATCTCTGATTTTATTTTTTTATTAATGAGCTTATTCTCACTTTGAAGAGGAAATGGACACTGATTACTAGGATGCTAGGAGGCCCTAGGAAAATATATTCCCCTCTAAATTGATGTTTAGCGCTTAAGTCATCTCAGTAGTGACAGTTTATGCTATCAAGAATCACTTAAGATTAAATGTATTTTAGAGATTTAAAGGCATATTTTGGCAAAGATAGGAAGAAAGTTTGAATGCACCAAAAAATTTAGGAGACCTAGGAAATTGATATGCTAGCATAGGGGTTCCTAAACTTTTCACCACCAATGATGTAATTTATTAGCTATGTGGTCCACCGCAGCAATCTCTATGGTAAAATGAATAGCCAATCAGACCTTCTATTTGAAACTTAAAAGGACTTGGTGAATTTGGCACTAAGGGCATGTGGGAAAGTTTAGGATTGGAGACTATTAACAATCCAAAACTCTTTAAGAGCTCTGGTGGCATAGTGCCTAAAGCATTTGACTGCTAACCAGGAAGCTGGTGCTTCAAGCCCACCAGCCACTCCTTGGAAGGAGGGGTGGGCAATGTACTTCTATAGTCATACTGCCTTGGAAACACAAGGAGAGGTTGCTATGAGTCAGATCCAACTTGACCGCAGTGAGGGTTTGTTTTTTTTTTTAATATATATTTACACAAATAGGTATGTGTTATATGATTTTGCATACTGCTCAACTTCCCATGTATTATTTTCATAAGCGTACTATACCAATATTTTTTGCATGCTGATGACTTCAATTTCATTTTTTTTTTTTTTCTGTTCAACAGATGTAATGTTAAGTCTTCTTCATCTTGGTGCCTATTGATCTAACGATTTGGTTCCCAGCAGTAGATCCTCACCAGCCTATCCTTGAGTTTCTAAAGAAGCCCATCTCCCAGCAGGATTCCTTCCTTGCTCTGTAAATGGATTTCTCCAAAGCAGGAAGAAATTACTTTTTCTGCCTTAGAAACAGACCTTGCCAGGGCAGCTAGCCCCTACCCAGGAGGTGCATGGGTATGCTCACATGCTGGACCAGAAAGACCACTCAGGCGGGTGAAGCTGGCATGCTGCAGCTGCACACACTCCATCCCACCTTCCAGCTGGCTGGCCATTGCACTCAAGCTGTTTGAATCTCCAGCCCATGTGGATTCCATGGGGCAGACATGAAAGCCATAGGTTCAGAGGGATCATGCATCCCTCACTCAGATGAGATGGGATCAACTGGCCACCTGTGGGCCTTGCAATGACAGGGCAATGTGCACCTGCACCATCCTGCTGCCCTCCTTCAAGTAGAGCTAACACTGCCAGACTTGGATGCATGTGGGCAATATACTTCACCTGTCATGGGACCAACCCATGCTCAGGCTATGGCAGCCCCACATGCAGCCCTCTGGTCACCTCTCCACCAAACCCTCTGCCAATTCCCAGAACAATGTACCTGGACACAGACTGGCCACAAAGAACTCCACTGATCTCAGATCCAGTCATGAACTGCCCTAGAGCAAACACAGAGTTTCAACTGTTAGTTTTCCAATTACCAGACTACTACCGAACACAATCCATGACTTCTTGACCATGACTTATATCATTATTACACAAATATTATCAAAAGTACTGTTTTCTGACTATTGAAACTCACTTCTGGAAATGTCACAAGGCATGTGTGGTACATTCACGGGTGTACTATGTCAGAATTATATATATATATATATATATATATGCTCTGGTGGCATAGTGCCCAAGGCACCTGACTGCTAACCAGAAGGCTGGCGGTTCAAACCCACCAGCCACTCCTCGGAAGGAAGGTTGGGCAATCTACTTCTGTAGTGATATGGCCTCGGAAACCCAAGGAAGGGTCATTATGATGGGGTCCGACTTGAAGGCACATAACAACAACAAACAAACTATATGTATATATATATATATATATATATATATATATATATATATATATATATTTATAGTAATTGTGATTTGTGTGAAAGTTTACAGAGCAAATTCACTTTCCATACATCAGTTCAAACACATGTCATATGACATTGACTACAATTTACCCCAATGCAACAGCTCCCCTCCCACTTTCTCCTGATAGTTACCTCTTCCCTGTGTTCATCCCTCCATGCACTCCTGCCCCCTAAACTGTCTCTCTCTGCATAAACAGCCCTTCTTTCTCCCATGATTGTTCTCTCCAAGGAGTGTATCTACCTCAGGTACATGTTCAACTCATATGCCTATCTTTTGTTTCTATGCCAGAAATTAAAAAAAAAAAAAAAAATATTGTGATATGGTGAAAGCTTACAGAGCAAATTCGTTTTCTACACAATAGTTCATAAACATTTTGTTTTGTGACATCATTGAAATCCCCTCTTTGTAATAACTCTTTCTCACTCCCTCCCTGTGGTTGCCTTGTCCCTGTGTCTTTCTTTTTGTACCTCTCATGTACCTTTCCATGTCTTCCTTTTCCTTAGTGCTATGGTGCTCATCACCTGACTTGGTACATTGTCTTTCCCTTCACCAAATTCATTGCATATCTATTACCTAGCTTGTATTATTCCCTATCCTTCTTTCTCATCCCTAGTAACCAACAAAGAAAGTTTCCTTCTGTGTGTAAATCTTCCCTTGACTTTTTATAGTTGTGGACTTATATTTTATATTTATACAAATACTTATATTTGTTCTTCTTTGATTAACTTATTTCATTCAGCATAATGTTCTTTAAGTTCATCAGTGTTGTGAGGTGTTTCACAGATTCTTCATTATTCCTTAATATTGCATAGTATTCCGTTGTGTATATGTACCTTAGCCTGGTTATCCATTCACCCAGTGATAGGCATTTGGGTTGTCTATATCTCTTTGCTATTGTGAATAGTGCTGTAATGAAAATGAGTGGTCTTATATCTATTCATGTCCTGGCTCTCAGTTTAGGATATATACCTAGATCCTAATGGTATTTGTATGATTACTAGATCAAATGGTATTTCTATTTCCAACTTTTTGAAGAAGTATCATACCATTTTCCACAGTGATTGCACCATTGTAAATCCCATCAGCAATGTATGCAAATTTCAAACTCTCCACTATCTCACCAGCATTTGTTGTTTTCTGATCTGTTGAATGTGCTGTTATTGCTGGGGTGAGATGATATCTCATTATTGTTTTGATTTACATTCCTCTAATAGCTAATGACCATCAGCATTTGTTCATGTGTTTGTTGGCCACCTGAATATCTTATTTGGTGAAATGTTTATTCATATCCTCAGCACATTTTTAAGTTGGATTTTTTGTCTTTTTGATGTTGAAGTATTGAAGTTTTCTATAAATTTTAGAGATAAGTCCTTCTTATCTTATCAATTTTTTTCTTTTTTTCCCAATCATTATGTTCTTTTTTTACTCTTGTGGATAAGTTTTTGATGTGCACCAGCCTTTAATTTTTAGAACGTCCCAGTCATCTAGTTTATCTTCTTCCGTTTGTATTTTTGGTTATGTTTGATAGTCTATTTATGCCATAAGTTAAGATTCCTAAGTTTCTCCTGAGAAGAAGAATAGGGCTATCCATTTCTGAAAAAATTGGCCACTGAAAGCCTTATCAATAGCAATGAAACACTGTCAAATATATTACTGGAAAACTTTATGGGTAACAGTGAAACATTGTCTGATATAGTGCCAGATGAGGAGCCCTTCAGTTTACAAAGCACTCAAAATTTCACTGAAAAGAGCTGCCTCCTCAAAATAGAATTGACTTTAATAATATGGACAGAGTAAAGCTTTCAAGACTTCCATTTGCTGATGGGGCATGACTCAAAATGGGAAAAAAACAAATGTAAGCGTTCATTAATAATTGGAATGTGAAATGAATGAAGTATGAATCTAGGAAAATTGGAATTTGTCAAAATGAAATGGCATGCATAAAGATTGATATGCTAGGCATTAGTGAGCTAAAATGGACTCATTGGCCATTTTGAATCAATCATATGGTCTACCATTCTTGGAATGACAAATTGAAAAGGAATGGCATTGCTTTCATTGTTAAAAAGAACATTTCAAGACCTATCCTGAAGTACAATAATGTTAGTGATAGGATAGTGTCCATACACTTACAAGGAAGACTAGTTAATAATACTATTATTCAAATGTATGCACCAACCGCTAAAACCAGGGATGAAGAAATTGAAGTTTTTACCATCTTCTGCAGTCTGAAATTGACAAAACATGAAATCAGGATGCATTGATAATTACTGAAAGTTGGAATCTGGAAGTTGGAAACAAAGAAGCATTGGTAGTTGGAAAATATTGCCTTGTTGATAGAAATGATGCTGGGCATTGTATGACAGAATTTTGTAAGAGCAATGACTTATTAATTGCAATACCTTTTCCAACAACAAAAATGTTGACTATATATGTGGACCTTGCCAGGTGAATACATAGGAATCAGATTGATTACATCTGTGGAAAGAAGTGATGGAGAAACTCAATATCTTCAGCCAAAACAAGCCAGGAGTTGACTGTGAAAGAGACCATCAATTGCTCATATGCAAGTTCAAGTTGAAGCTTGTTTTGGTTACCTTTGTGCCACTCTAACAGAAAATGCCACAAATAGGATGGCTTTAACAAACAGGAGTTTATTCTCTTACAATTCTGGAGATTACAAGTCCAAGTTCCAGGTGCCAGACTCTAGGTACTGGGTGAAAGCCCCTCGAACTTGGGCTTCAGCTCTGCCTCTTGCTCCCAGCTCACTGAAGCTAGAGGCATCTCTTCACACAGGCAACTGCTAGTTGTTGAGGTTCATAAACCCAAGATCAACAAGTGAAAAGGCATAGTCTAGATATTACCCAACCATATGGCAGGCCATTAATTTAAGCCCATTAAAAGTCCCAAGATCAGCAAGGCAACATGACAGGCTGCTGAACAATGACTCAGTTTCATGCAGGGTTCAAGCATGCCATTAGCTGGAGACCTTACTCAAAGTTGCTTCTTACATACGGAAGCAGCCAATGTCCTTAAGGCAGATATTCAGCTACTCCAGTAGATTCCACCATGGAGTTAATTACCAACCTTACCATGGAGAATAACTACATTCAGCCACCAGCCACTCAACCAAGCCTGCCAAGTTGACATACAACCTTAACTATGCCAAAGCTTAAAATTAAAAGTCAACAAGAACCAAATTACAACCTTGATTATATCCTACCTGAATTTAGAGACCATCTGAAGATAAATTTGATGCATTGAACATCAATGACTGAAGACCAAATGAATTGTGGGATGACATCAAGAGCATTATACACAAAGAAAGCAAAAGTTCACAAATAAGACAGGAAAGGAAGAAAAGACTGAAAATTATGTCAGAAGAGACTCTGAGACTTCCAGTAAGATGGCAGAATAGACAGACAACTACACAGACTCTCTTCAACAAGGAAAAGAGAAAAGAATTGACACAAATACCAAAGATAATCCTGGAGTCCTGAACTTTGAAAGGAAGGATACAGAGGTTGATTAAATATGAACCAGTAGCAGAACCTAAATGAAAACAGTGAATAAGGAGATGCATGGAGCTGCAGCCTGTCAACTATCCTGACAATATAGCCAGTTTGATATTTAAAAGTGGTATTAGGTCCTGGGCAGTAATCTAAAAATTGGCACTGCTCACCAAGGCATACATGGACAACTACACTAGAAGTTGTAGACTAGAAAAGAAAATAACATATAAGGAGACTAACTGAGCTGTGAATTTTCAGCTGTCCTGAATGTGCAGCCATTTTGAATATTTACAAGCGATGTGGCCAATCTGGATATTTAAAGCAGCAGTGTTCCTATCCTAGCAACTTAAGAGTAGTCTCTGCTTGCTGAAGACACATGGGCAACCACACTGGAGGCTGACAACTGGAAAAGTGCAATATTCCCCTAATTATTCTCATACCACAGACCCTCTTAGTGAATGGAGGTGCAGTCATCCCCCACCTCCACCAACCTTCTGGACCAGCAGGAATTCCATCTCAGTCTGTGTGTTCTGACAGAGCCTGGGTATCCTGCCCCAACCCACCCCCAGATTTGTTTCTTTGTTTTAAAATTCTTCTCTTTTTTCCCCCTTTTTATTTTTATTCTTTCTTTTTTCCTCCCAGAGTTCTAGTTCTTGGGTTTTGTTCTATTCTCTTTTCCTGGTTCCTACTTTTCTTTTTCCTTATGGTTTTTCCCATGTCTTATTTCTCTTTTTGCAGTTTTCTAATTTTTTTCTTTATTTTTTTACTTTAGCTTTTTTCTCTTATTCTTCCTTCCACAGATATTGTGGAGGTTTTTTTCCTCTCTTTTTCTATTTATATTTCTTTCGTAAAGTATTTCTTTACATACTTATTTTCATTCTTCATTTTTTTTTTAATTGTTCCCATGTGTTTGTGAAGTTTGTGTCTTTTTGTCCTCTTGTTTTTACTTTTTTGGTGTTTTATTTTTATTTTTTGATTGTTGTTTTTGTCTAACTGAGTGGGAGATATCAACTGCACCCATACAACCCAATCGTACCCTGAAGCCCCACCTACTGACTGAGGGACACTACTTTCTTCTGCACCAATCAGCCATCAACAGATGACATGCAATATGAGCCCAACTTACCTTTAACTGCTCTTCATGAACAGCTAACAGAGATCTGTGCACCCACCCTCATTCTCTATCACAGCAGCCAGGAGACAAGTGATGATGTCTGAATGCTACCAATTAGTGAATAGAGCAGCACAGTACACTGCTTACTCAGATATATCAAAACATAATAAAGAAAAAAATCTTGGGTGAATCACACCAACGTACAATCACCAATTACATATAAATACAACAACATCACAATGTCTCAGAGACAACAGACAATTACAATTCACCCAAAGAAGCAAGATAAAGTGGTAGAAACAAGGGACCAGGATACAGACCCAGAAAATATCCCAGCACTGGAATTGCCTGATAAGGAATTCAAAAGAACTATATTTAGTTAATGTTGATGGATTGAGATATAGATCAAGGAAAATACTGACAAAATTAAGGGAAACACAAATAAAACTGTGGGACAATTTGGGAAGACAATACAAGAACAAAATGACAAAATTAAACAAAAATTAGAAATGATAATAAATCTACAGAGAGAAAACCAAAAGATTAATACTAAAATTTCAGAAATAGATAACACATTGAGCAGTCAAAGGAGTCAATGGAAGGCAGAATTAGAGAGATTGAAGACAAATATATCAATACTACATTGGTATGGGATCAATCAGAAAAAAAAAAATCAAAATAAAATGAAGAATGCCTAAGACTCGTGGGATACCATCAGGAGGAATACCCACTGCCGTTGAGTTGGATCCGACTCATAATGACCCCTCTTTGGGTTTCTGAGGCAGTATCACTACAGAAGTAGATTGCCCAACCTTCCTTCTGAGGAGTAGTGGGTTTGAACCGCCAGCCATCTGGTTAGCAGTCAAATGCCTTAGGTACTACACCACCAGAGCTCCCTCAAGAGGAATAACTTATGTGTAATTGAATTACAGGTCTGTTCAACTTTTCTACATCAGTCTTTTTAGTTTAGGTAGGTTATATGTTTCTAGAAATCTGTCCATTTTTTCTAGGTTTTCAAATTTATTGGAGTGTATTTCTTCATAGTATTTTGTTACTATCCTTTTTATTTCAGTTGGTTCTGTTGTGACATCACCCAATTCATTTCTTATTCATCTATTTGCATCTTCTCTTTCTTATCCTTAGTTAAATTTGCCAGTGGTTTGTCAATTTTTTTAAACATTTTAAAGAATCAGTATCTGGTCTTGTTGATTTTTTTCTATTATTTTTCTGTTTTCTCCTTCATTTATTTCTGCTCTAATTTCTATCATTCCCTTTCTTCTGGAGACTATAGTCTTTTTCTTTTGCTCTTTCTAATTGTTAGAGTTGCTGGGCTAAGGAATTGGTTTTGGTTCTTTATTCTATTTTGATGTATGCATTGGTTGCTGTAAATTGACCTCTGAATTCTGCTTTCACTGTGTCACAAAGGTTTTGGTATGTAGTGTTTCCATTCTCATTTGTTTCTAGGAATTTTTTTATTTCACATTTTATTTCTTCTGTTACCCAATAGTTTTTGAGCAGGGTGTTATTCATTTTCCATGCATTTGATTTTTTTTATCCCCTTGATCTTCTTATTTTTGATTTCCAATTTTATAGCATTGTGATCTGAGAAGATGCTTTGTAGTATTATGATGTTTTTAAATTTATTGAGACTTATTTTATAGCTCAATACATGATCTATTCTGGAAAATGGTCCATGTATACTAGAAAGGAATGTGTATCACATTCTTGCTGGGTGGAGTGTTCTGCATATATCTATGAGATCAAGTTGGTTGATTGTACTGTTGAGATCTTCTGTATCTCTGTTGACTTTCTTCTAGTTATTCCGTCCTTCATCAAAAGTAGTGTGTTAAAATCTCCTACTACTATTATAGAATTGTC
The DNA here is from genome assembly GCF_000298275.1 of Orycteropus afer afer. Classification (NCBI taxonomy): domain Eukaryota; kingdom Metazoa; phylum Chordata; class Mammalia; order Tubulidentata; family Orycteropodidae; genus Orycteropus; species Orycteropus afer. Next base: position 3,869,307 of record NW_006921619.1, read on the forward strand.
TATTTCTTTTTTCAGTTCAGTCACTCCTCAGAAAGAAGATGGGGCAATCTACTTCTGTAGTGATACTGCCTCAGAAACCCAAGGAAGTGTCGCTATGAGTCGGGTCCGACTCAATGGTACATAACAACAACAACATAAGTATTTTCAAGCTCTTTCACTGGATTCATAGATATTTATTATGGTTATGTCCTCTTGGTGAATTGATACATTATCATCATATAATGCCTTTCTTTGTCCTTTATGCTGGTTTTCACCTTGAAGTCTACTTTATCAGAAATTAATATTGCCACCCCTGCTATTTTTTAGTTGCCATAGTTGATATATATTTTTTCCATTCCTTGATTTTTAATTTATTTTTATCTTTGTGTCTAAGGTGAGTCTCTTTTAGGCAGCATATTGATGGGTCTTGTTTTCTTATCTAATCTGCCACTCTCTTTCTCTCTCTCTCTTTTTTTTTAATTTTTATTGCTATTTAGGTGAAAGTTTACAGGGCAAATTTATTTTCCATACAGCAGTTTATACACATTTTGTTTCTTGTCATTGACTGCAATTCCCCCAAAAAGTAACAGCTCTCTTCCCACTTCTTCCTTGTAGCACTCTCTCTCTCTCTTTTTCTTTTTCTTTTTTTTGTTTTTGACTGGTTCATTTAATCCATTCACATTCAGTGTAATTAATGATAGCTATGAATTAAGGCTTACTCACTGATCTGCACTGAACACGTTCCCTTGTTACCCTACCGAGAGGGACCAGGTCTTCGGGAGCAAGGTAAGCACGGGCGTAGCACAGAGTAGCAGGCCGGAAGAGCAGGAGGAAGGGGTGGAACCCAGGAAGCCAAAGAGAAGAGTGTTCAACCAG
>NW_006921619.1:3890010-3891235 GCF_000298275.1 Orycteropus afer afer
TTCTTCTCCTTTGCCCTTCCAATGTGTTATCTATTTCTGACAATTTAGTATTAATCTTTTGAATTCTATTTGTAGATTTAGAATAATTTCTAATTTTTCATTTAATTTGTCATTTTGTTATTGTATTTTCTTCCAAAATTCTTCTAAGGTTTTTTTCTGTTTTCTTTGGTCTGTCTCTCAATCCTTTGAAGAAACCTAAAGATAATTCTTTTCAGTTCCTTATCAGAGAGTTCCAATGCTGCTGCTTCCTAAGGGATGTGTTGTGGGTCTGTATCCTGCTCCCTTGTTTCTACCACTTTATCCTGCTTCTTTGTGTGGACTGTGATGGTCTGTTGTTTCCAGGGCATTGTGATGTTGTTGTATTTAGATCTCTGTTAACTGTGAAGAGCAGCCAAGGGTGATTCAATCTTTTCTTGGTGGTTTTTTATCGTTGGCCCATTGGTGGAGAAGGAAGTGGCTCTTGCTCAGTAAGTGAAGTCACAGTAGGTGTGGGTGTAATTGTGTCTTATGGGGACTGTTGTTGTCTTCCACTCATTTGGACACAAACACACCATGTAATCACACATGAACAATAACCAAAAAAATAGAAAACAGAAGAAAAAACTAGCATACCTGCAATATCTGGGGATAGGGCACTAAGAAAAAAAATAGTGAAGGAGAATAATAAATGAAGAAAAAAAATAGGAAGATTGGAAAAAGAAAAACAAGGAAAGGGGTTAGTCATGAGAAAAAAAAATGGGGAAAAGAAAAAACAAACAAACAAAAAAACCCTTAAATTGGGGGGGGGGGCAGAATTTCAACCAGGCACAGGGAAAAGAAAAGTGCTAAAAACTAGGACCTGGTATGGGAAGATTAAGAATAATAATAAAAAGGACAAAAGTATTAATAATATTAGTTGGTTGGAAATGGACAAATACCCACAGACTAATCACCAGGAAAATGAAAGTGAAAAAGAAAAAAAAATTAAAAAGAAAAAAATCGGTGGAGGACTGGGTAGGGTACCCAGGCTCCATCTGATCACACAGACTGTGATGGAGTTCTTGTGGGCCCAGAAGGTAGGTGGGAGTGGAGATGTCCACACCTCCATTCACCAAGCGGGTGTAGGATGTAGTAACCAGAAGAATGTCCTACCTTTTCAGTCTTGCAGGCCTCGAGTGTCCTTGGGGTTGCTGGAAAGCAGAACGTGATCTTAAGCCCCAGAAATCTGTGAGAGCACTGTCTCTTT
>NW_006921619.1:3891690-3899543 GCF_000298275.1 Orycteropus afer afer
TGCTATTTTCACACAAATTCTTCTGCTAGTTGGGGTTTAGTCTACTTCTGTATCCTTCCCTTCAAGGCTCAGGGGTCCAACATTATCTTCTGTGTCTGTGTCAATTGGTTTCCCTTTTCTTTGTTGAAGAGGGTCTGTGCAGTCCTTCTGCCTAGTCCGCCATCTTGCGGGAACTCTCTTAAATAAATTCTTATCTCCTGATTTTGCAACAGTTTGTTGTATATTGATATCATCCTGACTTCCTCTCCATTTGGGATTTTTGTAATTACACTATTTATTCCCCTATTTCCTTTTTTAGTTGGTATTATTTACAGATTGACCTTACTGGTTTGCTAGTTTCCATTTTGTAAGCTTATTTTAGTTTTGAGAGTTATTTTTCTGGGTTGGTTTCTAGGTGATGGTGTCATGTATCTTAGTCTCAAGTTGTCTTCCATTGTTGGATTTCTTTACAAAGAACTCACTTTAGAATTTCTCATATGGTTTATCTGGGCTTTCGTAAATTCTCTTAAATTTCTGTTTGCCTGGAGAATGTCCTAATTTCATCATCATATTAGAGGGACAGTTTGTCTAGATATATAATTCTTGGTTGGCAATTCTTTTCCTCCAAGGTCTTCTATATGTCCTTGTATTGCCTTCTTGCCTGGATGGCTTCTGCTGAGAAATCAGAGATTAGTCTTATTGGTTGCCTTTTGTAGGTAACATTTTATTTTCTCTGGGCTACTCTCAAGATTCTTTCTTTTTCTTTGGTTTCAGAAAGTTTGATTATGATATGTCTCGGGTGACTTTCTCTTGGGGTCTATCCTGTATGAAGTTTATTGAGCTTCTTGGATGGATATCTTTTCACTACTCAAGATATTGGGAAATTTTTCTTCTAGAAAGTCATCAACAATTTTCTCTGTGGGTTTTTGTTTGTTTGTTTGTTTTATTTCTTGCCTCCTCTTGTTCTGGAATCCAATCAGATGTATATTATTTCTTTTGATATCATCCCATATAACTCTTGGGTATTCTTCATTCCTTTTTCTGATATTTTCCTCATACAACTTGGTGTCAAGAGACTTATCTTCAGCTAGTTTGATTCTACTACCTCCATAATTTTAGTGTTTTATGGATTTCTAATGGCTATTTATGTGTGATTTCTAATTAGCTATTTATTTAGTCATTTTTCTCTTGTATGGTTTTCCTGAATTTTTCATGGGTATTGTCTGTATTTCTCTTGCTTATGTTTATGTTTTCCTTGAGCTCTTGGATGAATAACAGTGAAACACAGATGTGGAAGAAAGATGGGGCCATTCACTTCTTGAAGAATTAGCCAGTGAAAACCTTATTCATAGCAGTGAAACAGTGTCTGATATATTACTAGAACACTTTATGAATAACCTTGAAACATTGTCTTACATAGTGCTGGAAGATTAGACCCTCAGGTTGGAAGACACTCCAAATATTACCAGGGAAGACTCTTCAAAGTAGAGTCAACCTTAATGACATGGATGGCGTAAGCTTTCAAGACCCCTGTTTGTTGATGTGGCATGGCTCAAAATGGCAAGAAGTGGCTGTATAGAGTATAAATCTAGGAAAATTGGAAGTTGTCAAAAATTAAGTGAAACACATAAAGATCACTATCCTAGGCATTAGTGAGCTGAAATGGACTGGTTTGGGGCATTATGAATCAGGCAATCATAATATCTTCTATGCCTGGAAGGAATGGCGTGGCACTCATCATCACAAAGCATGTTTCAAGATCTATGCTGAAGTACAGTGCTGTCAGTGATAGGATAATATCTATATGTCTACAAGGTAGACCAGTTCATGTTAATATTATTCAAATTTATGCACAAACCACTAAAGCCAAAGGAACTTGAAGATTTTTACCAATTTCTACTCTGAAATTGATAAAACATGCAATCAAGATGTATTGATATTACTAGTGATTGGAATGCAAAAGTTGGAAACAAAAAAGAATCACAAGTAATTGGAAAATATGGCCATGGTGATAAGAATGTTGCCAGAGATCACATGATAGAATTTTGCAAGACTAACAACTTATTCATTGCAAACAGCTTTTTTCAACAACATAAACAGTAGCTGTACACATGGACCTTGCCAGGTGGAATACACAGGAATCTGAGTACATCTCTAGAAAGAGGCAATGGAGAAGCTCAACATCTTCAACCAAAACAAGGCCAGGAGCTGACTTGAAACAGACTATAGATTGCTCATGTACAAGCTCAGATTGATGCTGAAAAAAATGAAAACAAATACAAGAGAGTCAAAATATGAAATTATATCTCACCTCAATTTAGAGACCATCTGAAAAATAGATATGATGCATTGAACACCAATGACAGAACCAGAAGAATTGTGGAATGACATCAAGAACACCATACATGAAGAAAGTAAAAAGTCATTTAAAAGACAGGAAAGCAAGAGAAGACCAAAATGGATGTCAGAAGAGACTCTTGCTCTTGTGTGGAGAGTAGCTAAAGCAAATGGAAGAAACAACATGATAAAAGAGCTGAATGGAAGCTTTCCAAGAGCAGCTCAAGAAGAAAAAGTCAATTGTTATAAAGAAATGTGCAAAGATCTGGAGTTAGAAAACCAAAAGGGGAAAACAAATTTGGCATTCCTCAAGCTTCAGCTTGAGAACTGAAGAAAAATTCAAGCCTCAAATTGTAATATTGGAAGATTCTATGGGCAAAATTGAAGGAAAAAGTCAAAGCTGCACTGAAGGAATTGGCAAAAAAAAAAAAAAAAGTCTCCAGGAATTGACAGAATACCCACTGAGCTGTTTCAACAAATAAATGCCATGCTGGTAGCATTTATCTGTCTATGCCAAGAAATTTGGAAGACAGTTACCTGGACAAGTGACTGGAACAGATCCATATTTGTACACATTCCAAAGAAAGGTAATCAAACAGAATGTGGAAATTATAGAACAATATCAATAATATCACATGCAAGTAAAATTTTCCTGAAGATAATGCAAAAATGGTTGCAGCAGTATATTGACAGGGAACTTCCAGAAATGCAAGTTGGATTCAGAAGAGGATGTGGAATGAGATATATCATTACTGAAGTCAGATGGATCTTGGTTGAAAGCAAAGAATACCAGAAGATATTTACTTGTGTTTTATTGACTATGCAGAAGCATTCAACTGTGTGGATCATAAAAAATTAGGGATAACATTGAGAAGAATGGGAATTCCAGAACACTTAATTGTGCTCATGAGGAACCTGTATATAGACCAGTAGGTTATAGTTTGAACAGAACAAGATACAGCATGGTTAAAATCAGGAAAGGAGTGTATCAGGGCAGTATCTTTTTGCAATACTTCAATCTGTATGCTAAGCAAATAATCCAAGAAGCTGGATTATATGAAAAAGAATGCTGCATCAGGATTGGAGGAAGTCTCATAAACAACCTGCAAAATACATATGATCCAACCTTGCTTGCTGAAAATGAAGATGACTTGAAGCACTTACTGATGAAGATTAAAGACTGCACTCTGCAGTATGGGTTACACCTCACCATAAAGAAAAAGGAAATCCTCACAACTGGACCAAAAAGCAGCATCATGATAAATGGAGAAAAGTTTGAAGTTGTCAAAGATTTCATATTACTTGTTTCCACAACCAACACCAATGGAAGGAAGCAACAGTCAAGACATCAGATGATGTATTGCACTGGGCAAATCTTCTGCAAAAGACCTTTTTAAAATGTTGATGAGCAAAGATGTCTCTTTGAAGACTAAGGTGTGCCTAACCCTAACCATCTATTTTCAATAGCCTCATATGCTTGAGAAAGCTGAGCAACTAATAAGACCAACGAAGAGTTGATGCTATTGAATTGTGGTGTTGGCAAAGAATACTGAAAGTACCATGGTCTGCCAGAAGAACAATGGAATCTGTCCTGGACGAAGTGAAGCCAGAATACTCCTTGGAAGCAAGAGTAGCCAGACTTCATCACACTTAGTCTAGTGATATTGTCAGAAGAAATAATTCCCTGGAGAAGGATATAATGCTTGGTAAAGAGGAGGGTCAGTGAAAAGGGGAAGACCTTCAATAAGATGGATTGACACAGTGGCTACAATGATGAGCTCAGGTATAGCAAGGATTGTGAGGCTGGCTAAGGGCTAAGGAGTGTTTTGTTCTGTTGTACATAGGGTCACTATGTGTCAGAGTTGACTCAATGGCACCTAACAACAACAACATGAGCAAAATATTGAATAAGGCAGGAATCATCAAAAGAATGTGGAAGGAATAACAGAGTCACTGCACAAAGAAGAATTGGTTGATATTCATCTATTTCAAGAGGTGGTATATGATCAATAACCAATGGTATTGAAGGAAGAAGTTGAAGCTGAACTGAAGGAATTGGGGGAAAAAACCCCACCAAGGTTGCAGGAATTAATGGAATGCCCACTGAGATGTTTCAACAAACAGATGTTATGCTGGAGGCACGTGTTTGTCTATGCCAAGTAATTTGGAAGACAGTACCTGATCCACTGACTGGGAGAGATCTGTATTGTACTCATTCCAAATAAATAAGATCCAACAGGATGTGGAAATTATCAAACAATATTATTAATATCACACACAAGTAAATTTTTGCTGAAGAGAATTAAAAAACAGTTGCACCAGTACGTTGGTAGGAAACTTCCAGAAAAGGAAGCTTCATTGAGAAGAAGATGTGGAACAGGGATGTCATTGCTAATGTCAGACGGATCTTTGCTGAAAGCAAAGAATACCAGATGTTTACTTGTGTTTTATTGTCTATGCAAAAGCACTGAATTGTGTGTATCATAACAAATTATGGATAATATTGAGAAGTATAGGAATGGGAATTCCAGAACACTTAATTGTGCTCATAAGGAACTTGCACATAGACCAGGAACTATTGTTTGAGCAGAACAAGGGGATACTGCATGGTTTAAAATCAGGAAGGGTGTGCATCAGGGTTGTATCCTTTCACCATACTTATTCACTCTATATGCTGAACAAATAATCTGAGAAGCTGGACTATATGAAGAAGAACATGGCATCAGGATTGGAGGAAGACATATTAACAACCTGAGATATGGAGATGACACAACTGTGCTTGCTGAAAGTAAAAATGACTTGAAGCACTTATTGATAAAGATTAAAGGCTACAGTCTGCAGTATAGATTACACCTCAATGTAAAGAAAACAAAAATTCTCACAACTGCCTCATGACAAATGGAGAAAAGATTGAAGTTGTCCAAGATTTCATATACTTGGTTCCATAAGCAACACCAATGGAAGGAAGCAACATTCAAGACATCAGATGATGTATAGCACTGGGTAAGTCTGCTGCAAAAGACCTCTTTAAAGTGCTGAAGAGCAAAGATGTCACTTTGAAGACTAAGGTGTGCCTAACTCAAGCCATGGTATTTTCAATTGCATCATAGGTATGTGAAAGCTGGACAATGAATAAGGAACACCTAAGAAGCGTTGACGCTTTTGAGTAGTGATGTTGGCAAACAATACTGAAAGTACCATGGTCTGCCAGAAGGAAAATAAAATCTGTCCCGGAAAAGGTGCAGCCAGAATGCTCCTTGGAAGGGAGAATGGCCAGACTTCATCTCACCTACTGTGGTGATAATGTCAGAAGACACCATTCTCTGGAGAAGGATATCATACGTAGTAAAGTGGATTGTCAGCAAATAAGGAGAAGGCCCTCACCAAGATGGATGGATACAGTGTTTCATTCTGTTGTACATAAGGTCACTACGAGTTGGAGCTGACTCAACAGCACCTAACAGCAAAAACTATATATTTATATATAATCTTTTGAATTCCTGATCAGGTAGTTCTGTTACCTGTTCTTCCATAGGGATATTTCCTAATTCTTTAGTTTGGTCACTTCCTTCTGCTATCTTGTCCTGTTTCTTTGTTTGAGTTGCAGTTGTCTGCTGTCTCTAAGACATTTTGAAGTTGTTGTTTTTATTTGTTTTGTGTTGCTTTGTTTCACCTTGGTATTTGTTTTGCTTTGTTTCAATATATCTAGATGTATGGGGAAGACATGCTTCTTTGGTTGTTAACATGGCTGCATTTGGGCACTTCTAAGCTGTCTTCAGATTCGTGGAGTAACTGGTGGGGACATGGGTGTGGGTCTTTTTGTGTGTGTGTGGAGGAGCTGTGGGTGGGATGGGCGGGTGTTGTCCACCATCTATTATTGATACAATAATCCAGGAGAGGTTGGTGGTGTTCTACCTTTGTGTGATATGGTCTATGCAGTAGATGGCTGGCTGGTGGAGAATTAATGTCCTCTTCCTGTGGGACAAGTGAGAAAAAAAGGAAAAAGACCAAAGAAGAGAACATAAAAAATAGAACCAAAAAAAAAAAAAAGAAGGTAAATGAGAGAAAAAGATTGATAATGAGAAAAGAAGAAGAGGAAGATGGAGAAATGAAAAAGGAAGGAAAATTGGGGGTGGGAGGGAAGAAGTGAGAAAGATAAGGGGAAAAAGCAACTGAGTTTTGGTTTCTGTAGTAGTGGTCAGCCAGTAGCTGTGGGAGCAGGCAGTAGTGGCACAATCCACTATCCATCAGGGTGTGTGCACACAAAGGTGGGAGGATTCTGGCACAAGTGGGTGCCTCTGAGGGAGTAATCTGTGGAGGTGTATGTCTTACATTCAGTGCACAAAAGATCTGTCAGTGCCTCAGGCACCAGGCAAGGGAGTTTTAGCCCCTGCCTCTGTCTGCTAGAGGTGAGTTTTGGGGATAGTTGGGTTGCTGTGGAGATGGCCAGGGATCTTGGCTGGTAAGGTTGAAGCTTCCCTAGCCACAGGGTTAGTGTGGGCAGAAAGTGTATGTACCTCTAGGTGCCAGGAAGATGTGTTCTTGTAAATGAAGAAAGTGTAGTACTCTAGTCATGATTCACTGGCATGGGTCTGGCACCCTGCTGGGCACACATAGCCATTTATCCATCTATTGCTTGGTTGATTCAGTCAGTGAAGGGCTACCTTTAGTTTATTTTCTCCAACAACTCCAACAGAGCCTATTCCCCTCACGTAGGTCCTCAGCCCAAACAATGTGTCTACTAGTGGTGAGTAAGGAGCTCTGGTAGCATAGTGCCTAAGGCACTTGACTGCTAACCAGAAGGCTGGCTGTTCAAAACCACCACCACTCCTCAGAAGGAAGGTTGGGCAATCTACTTCTGTAGTGATACCACCTTAGAAACCCAAGGAGGGGTTGCTATGAGTCAGGTCTGACTCTACAGCACATAACAACAACAACAACAAGTGGTGAGTAATTTGAGTAATTTCATTTGCTTTCTCTGGCTCCCTCCTTGCTCCACAGACACCTGTGTCACACTAAGTCTGACCCATTTCCCTGTATGTTCCTCTCCCAGCTCCCACACATCTCCTGTTCACCTTGAATTCCTCCCAGTCTGTCTACACTGTTTTTTATCATCGTGGAAGTTCCGTGAAGATTTTTCACCTCCTTTGCATCTGATGCCTCTTTGCTTAAAATGTGATACCTTGGTCAGTCCTGGCTTTTTTTTTCTCTTCCCAGTCACTGATCTTGCTCCATCTCCCTTTCCAATCAATGCTTAGTTTAATTCTTTATCCTTTCATTTGATGATCAGAGTTCCAGGATCATTATTTATACCTGTTTCATTAGGTTTTTCTAAGTCTCTCTTGTAGAGGGATTAGGTGGAGTATGTTAGCAGGGCACCATCTTGTCTCCTCTCTACCAAAAGTTTTTTACATAATTTTGTCATGTCTGTCCATTTTATCTGTGTGTGCATTATTTATGGGGGCAATCCATTTGCAAAACACATGGTATTTAATTATTAAATTTTCCATTTATTCTGGCATCATTTTTTTTTTTTT
>NW_006921619.1:3906798-3928487 GCF_000298275.1 Orycteropus afer afer
GTCTGTGTTAATTGGTTTCCCTTTTCTTTGTTGAAGAGGGTCTGTGCAATCCTTCTGCCTAGTCCGCCATCTTGCCCCTCAGTCCCTGGCATCATTTCTTATAATTTACATTTTTCTAAAAAGCTATCAATTTCATTTAAGGTTTCAAAGGTATTGGTTTAAAGTTGTTTATATTAGTCACAAGATTTTTGTTTAAGTCTCTACTCTATATGTAATTGTATCTCCTCTTTGTCCTTAGCATTGCCTTAATTTATACATTTCCTTTTGTTTTCTTGATCAGTTTTTCTGAAAAACTCTATTTTAAAAGCAATCACAAAATATTTACAAAATTTACCATCTAGTAGATTATATAGGATAAAGTAAAATTTAAAAATTATATGTCATATATATGGGCATTTTGAAAATAATGTATTCTGTGTTCTGTGTTGCTCTTGTTAGGTACTGTCGAGATGGTTCCAACTCAAAGTGACCCTGTGTACAATAGAACAAAACACTGCCCAGTCCTGTACCGTCCTCACAATTATTGCCATGTTTTAACCCATCATCATAGCCACTTGACCATCCATCTCATTGAAGGTCTTCGCCTTTTTGGTTAACCCTCCACTTTATCAAGCATGATATCCTTGCCAGGGACTTGTCCCTTCTTTCAACATGACCAAAGTTCAAGAGATGAAGTTTGGCCATTCTCACTTCTCAGGAACATTCCAGCTGTACTTTCTCCAAGACAGGTTTGTTTATACTTCTACCTATCCATGGTACATTCAATATTCCTCACCAACACCACAAATCAAATGCATCAACTCTTCTGCAGTCTTCTTCATTCATTGGTCAGCTCCCACATGCATATGAGGCAACTGAAAATACCATGGGTTGGCTCAGGTGCACCTTAGTCCTCAAAGTGATGTCTTTGCTCTTTAACACTTTAACAACATCGCTGGCAGCTGATTTATCCAATGCAATGCAGTGGTTTCTTGACTGCTGCTTCCCTGGGCAATGATTGTGGACCAAGTAAAATGAAATCTTTGACAACATTAATCTTTTCTCTATTTATCGTGATGATGCTTATTGGTCTAGTTGTGAAGATTTCTGTTTGCTTTTATGTTGAGATGCAATCTATACTGAAAGCTACAGTCTTTGCTCTTAATCGGTAAGTGCTTCAAGTTTTCACTTTCAGCAAGCAAGATTGTGCCATCTGCCTATTACAGGTTGTTAATAAGTCTTCCTCCAATCCTGATGCTATATTCTTCTTCATATAGCCCAGGTTCTTGGATTATTTGCTCAGCATGCAGATTGAATAAGTATGGTGAAAGGCTAAAATCCTGACTACTATGCCCTTGTTCTGTTAGAACAACAGTCTCTTGGTCTATGTATAGGTTTCTCATGAGCACAATTAAATGTTCCAGAATTCCCGTTCTTCAAATGTTATCCATAATTTGTTATAATCTACACAAAAGTCTTTGCATAATCAATAAAGCACAGGTAAGCATCTTTCTGGTATTCTTTGCTTTTGGCCAAGATCCATCTGACATCAGCAGTGATATGCTTCGTTCTATGTTTTCTTCTCAGTTTGGCTTGAAGTTCTGGCAGTTCCTTGTCAATATACTTCTGCAACTATTTTTGAATTATCTTCTGCAAAATTTCCTTGCATGTGATATTAATTACATGTTTTGATAATTTCTACATTCTGTTGGATCACCTTTCTTTGGAATGGGCACAACTATTAATCTCTTCCCGTTGACTGGCCAGGTAGCTCTTTTCCAACTCTCTTGGCATAAATGACTGAGTGCCTACGGCACTACATCTTTTTGTTGAAACATCTCAATGGGTATTCCATCAATTTCTATAGACTTGCTTTTGCCAGTTGTTCAGTGCAGCTTGTATTTTTTCCTTTCACATTATCGGTTCTTGATCATATGTTACCACCTAAAATGGATGAACCAGTTCTTGAATACTTCTATATTGCAACTTGAGGCTTGAATTTTTTCTTCAATTCTTTTAACTTGATAAATTCCTATCATGTTATTCCTTTTTGATTTTAACTCCAAGTCTTTGCACATTTCACTGTAATACTTTACTTTGTCTTCTTGAGCTGCCCTTTGAAATCTACTGTTCAGATCTTTTATTTCATCATTTCTTCCATTCACTTTAGCTGTTCTCCTTTCAAGAGCAAGTGTCAGAGTCACTACTGACATCCATTTTGATCTTTTCTTTCTTTCTTGTCTTTTTAATGATCTTTTGCTGTCTTCATGTGTGATATCCTTGATGTCATCTCACAATTTGTCTGGCCTTTGGTCATTGGTGTTCAATGCAGCAAATCTGTTCTTGAGACAGTCTCTAAATTCAAGTTAGATATACTCAATGTAGTATTTTGACTCTTAGGGACTTTTGAAATTTTTTCACCTTCAACTTAAACTTACATATGAGCACAATTGCACAATTGATTGTCTATTCTGCAGTCTTGGTCTTGTTTTAATTGATGATACTCAGTTTGTCCATCATCTCCCACAGAGATAGTTAATTTGATTCCTATGTGTTCCATCTGGTGAGGTTCATGTGTATAGTCACTATTTATGTTGTTGAAGAAAATGATTTACAATGAGTAAGTAAGTCATTGGCTTGCAAAATTCTATCATGCGATCTCTGGCGTCATTTCTATCACCAAGGCCATATTTTCCAACTACTGATGCTTCTTCTTTGTTCTATATACTTGATAAAATATTAATGTTGTTCAAAGAAACTTTCTGCTGGCTGGCTGGCTTGATTCACCCACCAGTGTCTGACAGAGATTTGGTAAATCTTCCACTATGAATGTTATTTCTTCTCTATCTAGTATATGCAATTTCATGGCTATAATATTTTTCTTATTTAGTTGTTCCATTTGTTGTTTGCAGTTTCCCTCTCTATTTCAATTAATGCCTTTGAGTTAAAGTCTATTTATTTTGATATTAATATTACTGTGCTGGGAGCTCTGGTAGCATAGTGGCTAAGTCACTTGCCTGCTAACCAGAAGGCTAATGGTTCAAACCCACCAGCCACTCCTCGGAAGGAAGGTTGGGCAATCCTACTTCCGTAGTAATACTGCCTCGGAAACCCAAGGAGGGGTGGCTATGAGTCGGGCCGACTTGACGGCACATAACAACAACAACAACATGCTAGCTTCCCATGATATTCTTTAGCTTTCAAAATGTTTGTGAGACTTTTTTCCCTTAAGGGGGAGCTCTGGTAGCATAGTGCCTAAGGCATTTGACTGCTAACATGAAGGCTAGAGGCTCAAACCCACCAGCCACTCCTTGGAAGGAAGATTGGGCAATCCACTTCTGTAGAGATACCACCTTGGAAACCCAAGGAGGGGTCGCTGTGAGTCAAACTGACTCGATCAAACCTTCTCGATGGCAATAAGTTTTTTTTTCTTCTCCCTTAAAGAGCATATAGTTGGATTAAAAAAAAAAAAAAAAACCTTCTCAAATAATCCCTATCTTCTAACATGTGGGTTTGATCCCCCAACTTTCACTAGGATAGCTAATATATTTAGCCTTATTTCTACCACTTTGTTTTGTGTTTTCTATTTACCATTATTTTCTTTTTCTTCCCTTTTCCTCCATTTCTATTTTCTGTTAAATTGATATACCTTTTTTAATTTGTACAAATTTTAAAGCTATGTATTGGATTTCTATTGCTTTAGTGGTTACATACACGTTTAACTGTAAAATTTTTAACAATTGCTAAACATATTCAAGGAGCTCTGATGGTGTAGTGGTTAAAGCATTTGGCTACTAACCAAAAGGTTGGCAGTTCAAACCCATCAGCCACTTTGTGGCAGACAGATGGAGCAGTCTTCTGTAAAAATTGGGAGCTCTGGTAGCATAGCGCCTAAGGCACTTGACTGCTAACCAGAAGGCTGGTGGTTCAAACCCACCAACCACTCCTCGGAAGGAAGATGGGGCAATCTACTTCCATAGTGATACTGCCTCGGAAACCCAAGGAGGGGTCACTATGAGTCGGGTCCGACTCAACGGTACATAACAACAACAACAACAAACATATTCAACAGTCTTCACTTTTTCCCAAACACTGTGGATTTTAGTGTGCTGATAATAGAACACCATCCCCTTGTAAATGTCTTATTATTCTCTAGAACTTTAGTTTTATGCCTTTGGTTTGTTTTTGTTTTGTTTTGTTACCTGTGATAGCTATTAAATTTAAAACATTTTATTTATGTCTCTGTTCTTTATTCTTTCTTACATCAAAGATTTTTCTGAATTCACTTTTGTTTTTATGAACAATCCCTTTTTAGCAGATCTTTTAGTAAGGATGTATGGGTGCTATTCTCTTGGACTTTCTATGCATGAAAATGTTTTAATATTACTCTCATTTGTGAATTATACCTTAACTGTAAATGAAATTATAATTTGATAGTTATTTTCCTTCATCACCTTCAGGATATTATTTCATTGTTTTTTAGTTTAAGTCTGCTACTGGTCTAGAGATGACAATCTTTTATCATCTATCATTTCTGCCTGGTGGCTTTTAAAATATTTCTCTTTAATGCTTGACAGGCTGGAGTTTTGCTATGATTTTGCCAGGTTTGATTTATTTTAATTATCTCCCTTGGTACTGAGAGGTAAGTTTTAATCTAAAAGACATTTCTCTATTCAGTTCTGGATAAAATGTCATGTGTTAATTCTTCAAATACTGCTCTTTCTTCATTCCTACTATTTCTTCTGGGACTCATACTGGAGATAGGTTGAACATTTTTATATCTTTTCATGCCTCTGGTCTTTCTTTATTTCTTCTTCCTTTTTTTTTTTCCTGGTCTCCTTGTATCTCTGTGATTTTTATCGAACAAATTACTTGCCAGCAAAATCAGAGTTCTAGTTGTTCCACATGCATTCAATCACTAGCTATTGTCAGCTTTCTAATTTTAGCCAGTCTAGTAGTTGTGTATATTCCATCATGGTGTGAATTTGCATTTGCCTGATGACTAATGGTGTTAGATATCCTTCATGTACTTATTGGTCATTCACTTATATTCTTTGGCAAAGTGTCTGCTCAAACTTTTTGCCCAATTTTTAATCATTATTTGTCTTCTTATTATTCAATTGTAAAGTTTCTTTGTATATATTGATTATGAGCCCTTTTTAAATATGTTTTGTGAATGTTTTCTCCCAGCTTATGATTTGCCTTTTTGTTTTCTTAATGGTATCCTTCAGAAAAGAGAACACGTTGATTTTGAGGACAACTTTGATTTGAATCAATTTGAAAAAATTGACTTTGATCATATTTTCCTTTTATGATTGTATTTTTTGTGTCGTGCATAAGAAATCTGTGCCTCCTCAAGATCATGAAGATTTTAGTCTATATTTTCCTTCGATGTTTTATAGTTTTAGCTACTATGAATATAAGTCTATGATATATTTTGAGTTAATTATAGCATATACAGTGAGGTAAACATTAAAAAAAAAAAAGCTGTTTCAGCATGATTTGTTGAAAAGACTTCCTTTCCAATTGAATTACCTCAGTATCTTCATCAAAATTAAGTTTACTTTATATGTGTGTATCTATTTCTGGAGTCTCTACTCTGATCCATTGATCTATACACCTATTCTTATTTTAATACCAAGCTTTCTGTATTTTTACTGTAGTTTTAATGTAAATCTTAAAACAAGGTTGTATAAATCCTTAGCATCTCTATATCAGTTTTACAATTAACTTGTCAATTTTTAAAAAATAAATAAAATTGCTAGGTTTTTGGGGGAGTGTTGAATCTATAAATCAATTTGGGAAAAATTGACATCTTAACAGAATTGAGTCATTTGATTCATGAACATAGTATATCTCAGCATTCTTGTAGGTCTTATTTAATTTCTTTCAGCAAAGTTTTGTAATTTTCAGCATACACATTTGATAAATTTATCCTTAATTTACTCATCGTTTTTGAGGTGCTACTGTGAAAGTTTCTGTTCTTGTTGTTGTTAGGTGCTGTCAAGTTGGCTCTGACTCACAGCAACCATTACAACAGAACAAAACACTGCCCAGTTGTGTGCCATACTCACAATTCTTGTTACACTTGAGGCCATCATTGCAGCAACTGTATCAAACCATCTGATTGAAGGTCTTCCCCTTTCTCTCTGAGCCTCCACTTTACCAAGCATGATATTCTTCTCCAGGGAATGGTCCCTTCTGACAACATGACCAAAGTAGGTGAGACGAAGTCTAGCCATTCTTGCTTCCAATGAGTGTTCCATCTGCACTTCTTCTAGGACAGATTTGTTAGTTCTTTTGGTAGTCCACAGTACTTTCAGTATTCTTTCCCAACACAACTCAAAAGCATCTACTCTTCTTTGGTCTTCCTTACTCATTGTGCAGCTTTCACATGCTTATGAGGTGATTGAAAACACAATGGCTTGGGTTAGGCTCACCTTAGTCTTCAAAGGGACATCTTTGCTGTTCAGCACTTTAAAAAGGTATTTTTTTCAGCAGATTTGCCCAGTGCAATACATCATCTCATTTCTTGACTGCTGCTTCCATGGGTGTTGATTGTGGAACTAAGTAATATGAAATCTTTGACAACTTCAATCTTTTCTCCATTTATCATGATGCTGCTAATTGGCCAGTTGTAAGGACTTTCGTTTTCTTTATGTGGAAGTGTAATCTTTAATCTTCATCAATAATTGCTTCAAGTCATCTTCACTTTCAGCATCCAAGATTGTGTCGTCTGCATATTGTAGGTTGTTAATGAATTTTCTTTCAAGCCTGATGCCACACTCTTCTTCATATAGTCCAGCTTCTCAGATTATTTGCTCAGCATACAGATTGAATAATTATGGTGAAAGGATACAACCCTGATGAACACAGTACCTGATTTTAAACCATGCATTATCTCCTTATTCTGTTTGAACAACAGCTCCTGATCTATGTGCAAGTTCCTCATTAGCACAATTAAGTGTTCTAGAATTCCCATTCTTCTCAATGTTATTCATAATTTGTTATGATCCACACAGTCAAAAGCTTTTGTATAGTCAATAAAACACAAGTAAACATCTTTCTGGTATTATTTGCTTTCAGCCAAGATCTGTCTGACATAAGCAATGATATCCTTTGCTCCACATATTCTTCTGAATCCAGCTTGCATTCCTGGAAGTTTCCTGTCAATATACTGCTGCAACCATTTTTGAATTATCTTCAGCAAAATTTTACTTGCATGTGATATGAAAAAGAAAGTTTCTAGACTTTTCCTTTTTCTAATATAAGCATTTAATGCTATAAATTTTCCTCTAACCTCTGTTTTACTGATATTCTACCAATTTAAATGTTTTGTTTGCATTATTAATCAGGTCAAAATATTGTATTATTTCTTTTGTGATTTCTTTGACCCCTAAGTTATTTAGAAGCATGTTGTTTAATTTCTAAATATTTGAAGATATTTCCAGATTTCTTTTGTTATTTACTTTAATGATGTTTAAGGGTAGTTTCAGAAGGAAGGTTGGGTGATCTACTTCTGTAGTGATACTGCCTCGGAAACACAAGGAGGTGTCGCTATGAGTCGGATCTGACTCAACGGCAGTGAGTTTGGTATTTTTAAGGGTAGTTTGCTATGCTACATAATTTTCTCATTAGCTAGAAAATAAGTTGAGGCCATCACTGTAAGCTAGTGAATTACTTACAGTTCCAACATGAATAAAAATTAATAACCATGGATAAGAATGCCCTAATCAGTTAACCTAGTTAAATCCTTGGTGGCCCTGCACATCAACACCATGACAGTGAGGAGGACTGCAGACTGACAGGTTTTCCATGCCCCAGCTCTCAGTGTGAACTTCAGTTCAATGTGGAATAGTCTGAGCACTACATGGATATGACAAAAATGACACAAGTTACCAGGATAATAAGTTTTCCCTTTTCTCATCTGCAAAAGTAAAATAGCATAAAGAAATTAAAATTTGCATTTATAGTCTTTATCCAGTGGGAATCTTTGTGATAACGCAATGAAGATGTAATTACAGAAGATGTGTGAGAAATGTACCAAAAAAAAAAATCACCTATTTTAACATTTATAAAAGTGTGTGAAGACTAGAAGATATGTTTATGATTTCTTTGGGCTAGAGGAGTAAGGCCTGATTAAGCAAAAAGTCAATTAGCCATGCAGTGAGAAGCGTGTGTGTATGTGTTTTAACTCTGCTAGTTATGGACAGATTTCAAGCAATGTTTCAAATGTGATTAGCATAGTTTACTAGTATGTCTAGCATGTTGTTGTGCACTGTTGAGTCAATTCCAGCTCATAGCAACCCTATATGACAGAGGAGAACTTCCCTATTGGGTTTCCTAGGCTGGAATATTGACAGAAGTATGTTGCCAAGTGTTTCTCCCATGGAGCTCCTGAGTGGGTTCATACTGTCAACCTTTTGGTTGGCAGCTGAGCACCAGGGCATAAATCCCTTAAAGCTTTTGACACTCTCCTGATTAGTACTATGAAAGGCTACTATAATATCCATATTTCATCATCTGTGCAAGGACTCATCCATTTAAGGTTAAAATAAAAAACAAATAATTAGAGAAAAAGCAAACAAGAAGTACATAGGAGAGAAGCAAGGAGGATAATGAAACATTTGTAGAAACTTAGTCTCCCTGGTTTTGAAAAAGGTTGGAAAGTCAGAGCTAATTGGAGCAGCCTAAAACCAGCCATTTCTTGGAAGGAAGGTTGGGCAATCCTACTTCCGTAGTGATACTGCCTTGGAAACCCAAGGAGGGGTCGCTATGAGTCAGGGACGACTCGACGGCACATAACAACAACAACAACAAAAGTATTGTGGACTTGAGCCCCAAATATCTAGACTCAAAGGTCAGCTCTACACTTGGCATTTGTGTAATCTCAGCTGTGTTACTTCACTGCATTGAACTCCTCTTTCTTCACCTACAAAATGACATGTTTTTCAGTGGGTTTCAAATTGCTCTGTGGAAGTCTAGGAGTTTTGGAGGCTACTCATGTGCGACTGAGCTCAGGAAGGAAGGGTGATGAGGTAGAAAGGAAGCCCCCAGCCTCTCTCAACATCAACTGGAAAGAACTTCAGTTTTGCCTTCTCATGAACTGGACTTCCAAATGTAATCTTCTTGCCACAAGTAGCTTGAAAACCACTGGACTAGCAAAAGTTAGAAAAGGGAAAATCAGCCTAGCCTTAAAATCTGGATTGATAAAGATTTGTCACAGCACAAAGATAGAAAATCAATTTGAACCTAAGTGTCAGACCTTCCCCTCCATGAAAATACTGGAGATGCAGAGTTAAGACTTCTTGCTGAGGCCCAGATGAGATGCAGTGATGGCTCTACTAATAAGATAAAACAGGAAATGAAGGTAACCCTACCAAAGTTAACTGTTCTTTTTCCTCATTTTTGATTACTTAATACTGCTTAAATAAATGTTAGTTGTAGCCCTAGCAGTCCTCCTCACTGTCATGGTGTTGATGTGTGGGGCCACTGAGGCTTTAACTAGATTAACTGATTAAGGCATTCTCATCCATGTAATTAGCTTTGCAGAACTTGATAAACTAAATTTACCTTTCTGAACCTCTGTTTCCAGTTTGACCAGTGGAAATAATAATCCTGGACCTTCCTTAGTCCAGAGTTATTGTGAGCCTTCCATAAAATATTGGATAGAAAAGTAAATAGGAAACTCCAAAGTGCTAGGCAAATTAATGGGATTTGTTTTACTTTTTTAAAATGTGTATTCTTACTGAAAAATTCTGTCACTGAGGGTTTTTCTAAACAGAAGTTGCCCACTTAGCTACCAACTCCAATGTTTCTTCAGACAAGTTTGTGAGGAGAGTTCCAGGCAAAGATACTTATTCAGCTCCAACTTTGTTCGCATTACAACCTGGCCTGGACGACCACAGGGGAAACTTTACTCCTTGTGTTATTCCTAATCCAAATTTGTAGCTTCAAGGAGTTTATTGAGGGGGTGGGTAAGGGGCAGACTCTCTCATATCTTCTCTGGTTCATCCATCAGTAATAACAATGCCATCTGGTTACCGGGGACCAGTGAGGCATAAAATGTCTAGAAAAGCAGCTGTCTTCCCCTTTACCTGTGTCAGAATTACTAATTAAGTGACAAATTTGCCTTTAGCTATAAATGAAATTTCATGCTGCTAAAACTAGTACAGACTTTTGAACTTTTTAACTACACCTTTTTTTCTAATGACAACTCTTTCCCTTTAAAGAAAACTTCACCTTCATTAAACCAGGATAAAAATTTGCATCTGCCCATCTATTATTGTTAAGCATGATATATGCTGTAATTTGTATAAACCTTTAAATATAGTCCTACCTCTCTCTTTTTACCATAAGGTGAAACCAAGTTGCCTGTTTCCTTTCCCAACATGGGTTCCTAATTTTGCACAGGACATAAGTCTTTATTTCCATTTTTCCACCACCAGCTCAAATTGCCAGTATATTGCATATGCCTGTAATATAAAGGTGATATAGCTGAGACCCTAGTTGTGTTACCCTTCACAAACTTTGTAAAATTTTGTGTAAGCATAAACAGGTTTTTTGATAATACAGAAACGTCAGGACTTTAGCTACAAAATCCATTGAGTCAATTAGGAATCATAAAATCTGAATTAAATTCAATTTTAGAAGTTTTCTACCACCAACAATTCTCCTGAAAGATCTACCCAGTTTTTGGTAACTAATATGCAAAGAAGCACAATAAATTCTTCAGTGTCCAAAAACAAATTTTAAAAACTTCCTAAAAATGCCAATCTATTCTACATGTAGTAAATCTTTTCCCCTGATAATCCTAGCCTTCAACTCCAGTTTTTCTCAACCCTTAACAGATGAATTAATAGATCCATGAAACCATTAAGATAACATCTCCTCCACTTTTGGGAGTTCTTTCTTCTTTGGGACCATTTTGGGTGGACATCTAGCAGTTGGCTAGAAAATTAAATCCTTTAATTTCCAAAAAACTAAAGATGCCGCAAAATTGTATTTTTCAAAATGTCTTGAAAACATGATCTATTTGGTAACTTCAGACAGGATTACTCTGGACCAGACTGTACCATTGCAATGTAACCCAAATGCCTACAGTCACTAAGGTATGCTTTCTCCTCAGTGCTTTGATTTAGATCATCATCAAGTTCCTTCTCATTTTCTCTAGAAAGAGAGATGTCATAATCCTTTTAACACACTGATCTATTTGGAAAATGTTATCAGTTCAATTCAACTACCATTTAGTAAGTTCCTATTATTAAAAAAAGAAAAGAAAAGCACTACTTCTGTAGTGATATTGCTTTGGAAACCCAAGGAGGGGTGACTATGAGTTGGGTCTGACTTGACGGCACATAACAACAACAGCAAGAGTACAGAGGAGTTCTTGGGGTGCTTCAAGGGTTAACTTGCTCAGCCAGCCACTAATAAAAAATTTGGAGGTTCCTGTTTACCTACAGGTTCCTCAGAAGAAAGGCCTGGTCATCTACTTCCAAAAATTCTGCCATGAAAACACTATGGAGCACAGTTCTAGTCTGACAAACCTGGGGTGGCCATGAGTCAGAGCCTACTTGAGGGCAACTGGTTTTGTTTAATGATATAGGAAGGTAAGCATGAATAGTTTGTCTCTCTCAAGTTTTTCATCTAACAGGAAGTTGTCATATATAAAAATAATTACAATATATAAAAAAATGTACAATTTCCCCTACAATGTGTAACAGCAAGATCCAGAGTAGAGAAAATCACCTAGTAGTCTACTGGGTCACGTGGAACCACTGGGTTGTTCTGTTGGGGAGCACGAGTTAATGTTTAGATAGTCGCTACCATTTTGCTCAAGTCTCTCTGTTGCTCCCATGGCTCAGCTTCTAAATTCACCTCGGTAATGTTGGGAGTTGGGAAGTGTTTAATGGTGTTACACAATAGGGAGATCTATTTTAAGCTACTGCTCTCAACAGAAAGTGCATCATTAAACCAAAAAGATTCACAGTTCTCCTCAAACTTCAATGTGCATGTGAATCATGTGGGGAGCTTTTTAAAATGCAGACTCTACAGTAATTCTAGGGTGGAGTCTGAGATTCTGTATTATAACAAGCTCCCCAAGTAAGGTCAATGATGATGGCTATCAGACCATGCTTTGTGTAGCAAATATTAAGAACATTGCTCCCTCAACTATTTTGTTGTTATGTGCCGTGGGACCTGACTCATAGTGACCCCTCCTTGGGTTTCCTAGGCAGTATCACTACAGAAGTAGATTGCCCCATCTTCATATAGATGTTAATTGTGGCAGGAAGTTGTCAATGAGAGATCAGCCTAAAAAGAGCTGGAAGTAGCCAGCACCACACAAGCACTTTCATTAACTATGAGGGAGATACCAACACAACAGAGAGGAGGAAAGCCTACCTTAGAAATTAACTGAGAAAATCTCAGCCCTAGAAAGCTACACTTTGAGCAAGTACATGGGCAAATATCCAGAACAATTCCATCATCAAAAGTATGGAAATATAGGGCACCTTTTGCACAGGGAGAAAGGTAGGGAGGCAGGAATGCATAGGCAAGAAGGACACAGGGAAAGGGTAACCATAAGGAGGAAGCGGAAGGAGAGTTGTTACACCACAGGGAATGTAACCGGTGTCGCAAAACAAAATGTGTATGGACTGTTGAGTGTAAAACAAATCTGCTTTGTAAAATTTCACCCAAATCACAATAAAAAGTTAAAAATAAATAAATTGATCATTTAAAAAAAAATTGACTTCAGGTAAAAAGAGTTTCCACCTGAGGCCTTGGAATTTAACACTTCTAATAACCAGATTTTACCTTTCAAAATCCTAGAGACTCTAAAAGTAATGCCTATAAGAGCAAAGACCTTCATTGTGTTTGCTTCCTAAATGTTTTTCCTACAGTACAGCTATAACTTATTTGACTTGGTCTCCTTTACCCACCGCCATTGAGTCAATTACAACTCATAGCAACCCCCACTGGATTTCCAAGGCTGTAAATCTTACAGAAGTAGATTGCCTCTTCTTCCTCCCACAGAGCATCTGGGGGGTTTGAACTGCCAACCTTCTGGTTAGCAGCCAAATGCCTTACGCACTATACCACCAGAGCTCCTATGGTCCCCTTTAGCAGTCCCCTACTCCTCATTTTTTGAAAGTCATCGGGCAAGAATAAAGGAGAGAAAAATGACCATGTTAAGGGGGACTGAATATCTGATGGAAGAGAAACTATATAATAAGATAAATTCTAGATGGAATAAAATGGCAATCGATATTATTTGAAATAGTCAAAATCAGACATAGAATCTTATACCTGGTAAGCCTTCAATAAATATCTACAGTTTGAAATTACATGTTGCTTGCTTTCAGTGGGATCTCATTTCTTTTGTTGAGGATTTCCTTGAATTTATATTCATACCAATCTTTCCCTTAAGATTCACAGTTTGTTTAAAGCCACAATTTTCTCTTCTGTGTACCTCTAACCTAAAAAAAAAAAAAAAAAAATAGGATGTGAAACAAAAAGTCAGTCAATAACAAGCATATGAGACACACAGAAGAGCGTTTAAACTGGATCACAACAGTTTTCCCCACCACGTTACTGAACCTCACCAGCTCCTCAGTGAGCAAGAGCTGAAGCCTAGTATGAGCACGCTAAAACCTTGTATGGCAGGACCTAAATATTAAAAATCAAGATCCTAGTGCCTGGACTTAATATACCTGAGTCTCCACATACTGCTATTTACCACCAAAAAAAAAAAAAGAAAGAAAAGAAATGAAATGAAATAAGGTGCTTGGAGCCTCTTTTTGCTCTAAAGTACATGACAAAGCAAAAGAATTTTGTTCTAAGATTCTTACACCTCTTAGGAAAAGCAAGGACCAGGTGGATATTATAAGCAACTTCTAGACTAGCATATTTTCTTAATGGTAATAGCTATTATGTGTGGCTGGTAACTCTGAGTACAAGTCAAAGCCAGACAAAGCAGAATTCTTCTCCTTGTGAAGGAGAATTTTTATCAATATTATTTTCAGGGAAGAGGCTGAGTAATCTTCAGTAGAATTCTGAACATATTACCCAGTAGACTTAAGGTTTGTTATACTACCCAAAGGTCCTCAGAATATTTTATCTAACATGGACAGATAAAAGGATAGTTATATCAGTCTCAAATTGCTTTATTTGAAACAACTACTTTGAAAGTTCAATTTAAATAATTTCAATAAGAACTGGCCCATCATCAAATTCTGTTGAATTCTTCTGACCTCTTTTTCACAATGGGCATTATGGTTTATTCTTTATTGTACATTAATGTGGTTCGAGCAAGATCCAGACTGCACATCTCAGCATTCTACCTGAATAAAGAAGCAAGCACTCGATTCCCCTCTATAGCAAATTCAGTCTTCCACAAGTCAATTCTGCCAGTCAGTGACCGCTGCATTGCAAAAACTGCTTTACGAATGTTTTGCTGGGTTTTGTTGCTAGGTGATGACCAGGAAAACTTTGCCATTCCTGCTGAGAGGTTTTTTTTTTTTTTTTTTTTTAAGTGCCTGTAACCAGTTTTATATTAAAGAGGAGGGAAAAAAATAGGGTAGCTTGCACCTTAATCCCTCAGCATTTACTCCTTGCCCTGTACTCTCCCTTAGCTGTCACACACAGAAATTGTGACCACTAAGAAATGCATATACACAACATTGGGAAAAGGAAAACACAATATTCCATTTATCACCAACTAAAGCAGAGTAGACTTTATAAAGCAAAACTTGTCAAGAGGAAGGCAAAGAAAAGGGATGAATGGGACATCACCAACTCATTCCCCACAACATTCTTTTCTGTTCCGCATATTAGCAAAGACCCTTTGCTTAAGAAATTGGCCTGAAGCTAGAGTCAGCTTGTACCTGAGCTATGTTTCAGAAACCCTTGGCCTGGACCCGACTTTCCAGCCAAGCAGCAGGGATTCCTGGGAAAGCCCAGAGGCCTGTCTGAGGCCTGGTCCTATGTCAGTGATTGATGAGGACAAGTGTGAGAGGTGACACACTGTGAAATCAGACTGAGGCACAAAGAGTTAATCCTTGGGCTTTTTCCAAACTGAGTCCTTTGAGGGAAAAATAATATTTATTCCTTCCTTTGTTAATTTTGCTGCTAAAAAAGCACTCTTGGTATCTTATTCACTAGGCAAGGTGCCAGCCTGCAACCTCCATAAAACTTCAGAAGATAAACACCACACTAGTGGCAGTAATCATTCGTCCTTATTGCATTACCATCATCAAATAATTTTAAACTGAGATTTAACAAGTAACATAACCAATATATAGAAAGGAACAATTGTTTCTGCATACAAATTTCCTTTTAAAAGTTAAAGGACCTACCTATAAATCAGTTGGGTAGAAAAACCTAGAAATTAGAACTCTACCACCTTGGGCTTCTATAGTCTCAGAAAGCAACGGGAAATAGCTTGGTAGTAACAGGCCCCCTTCTCTTATTCACTAACTCATCGCCTTTGCTCACTCCCTACTGGGTTCTCTCCTGGAGGATGAGGAAGGCCATGTGTGTTTTTGACTTGGCTTTGCGGGTGAGTTTCTGGTACTTTCACACCCTCCACAGCAGATGCGCAAACTTTAGTGGAGTCTTTTTAACACTTCATTAATTATTGAGCTGTGCCAAGAGTAATTATTGGGCTATGCCAGGAGTCCTTTTCTCCCACATCAGTAAACAGTAATTTGGAGAAGGGGGGTTATAACCTTAGGGTGAACAACGTATTCCCCCCACAGCTGTGTGGTGAGCTCAACAATACTGCATATGCTTCAACAAATGAGGAGAGCCACAGTCTGGTCGTCTATTACATGCAGGAAATGTTATGGGCCAGCAAAAAGAAACCTACCACATTAATTGCCTGACAGAAAATTTGGAACATCTCGTTTACTAACAGATCCTTGATATCTCTTCTAACTTTGTGGTTTTGCCCTAATTTTTAAATAATTATAGTAATAAATCCAAAAGCAGCAAGGAAATAGACTCCCAGGACATTCTTCATATGTTGTAATGAAAATATGCTAACATTGGCATGATACTTTCTCAATTATTAAGATTTTTTTTTTTGCCATTATTTAGTAATATTTTAATTCTCTCCCTTTCCTTCAATCGATTCATTTTCTCTCCCTTTCTCTTCAATTTGATATTGCTTCATAGTCACTTGACAGCTATGACCCTTGGACTCAGCAAAGGAGAAATGTCTTTTTCTACATTTTCCAAGTCAAATCAGCAACAGGAAAGGCTAATTGGAGCTAACATTCCTCGGGCTATATGGAAAAGGGATGAGTGTTCACTGTACACCTTTCAGGATAATGAAAATTCAGTATTAGAAGAATACATAGCAAAACTTTCCTCTCTCCCCATGTTGTTGTTATTAGGTGCCATTGAGTCAGTTCCAACTCATAGTGACCCTATGTACGACAGAAGGAAACACTGCCTGGTCGTCTGCCATCCTCACAATTCTTGCCATGCTTGAACCCATCATTGCAGCCACTTTATAAATCCAGAGTTTAGTTTGGGGATAAACCATTGTTGAGAAATCAAAAGCAGTTTATGTTGAACCAAACAAACTGTGTGTATTGGTGGGATTCTTGACTATTATTAATGAAGGCCCAATATTTTTAATAGAGCTGAGAATTACGAGCTTTGGTGGTGTAGTGGTTAAGGCATTTGGCTGCTAAACAAAAGGTCTGCAGTTTGAACCCACCAGCCACTCCGTGGAAGAAAGATGAGGCAGTCTGCTTCTGTAAAGATTTGCAGCCTTGGAAACTCTATGGGAGTCAATATGAGTCAGAATTGACTCAATGGCAGTGAACATGAGAATTAGATGTAATATTCTCAGGCAACTATTTCCATGATGAGATACTATAAAGTCCTCTTTTCGCTGACTATCTCTTTACCAAGCATTTACCTTCTCCAGGGACTGGTTTCTCCTGACAACATGACCAAAATATGAGAGGCAGTCTTGCCATCCTCTCTTGTAAGGAACATTCTGGCTGTATTTCAAACAAGACAGATTTGTTTGTTCTACCCACCAGCCACTCCTCGGAAGGAAGGTTGGGCAATCCTACTTCCGTAGTGATACTGCCTCGGAAACCCAAGGAGGGGTCGCTATGAGTCGGGGCCGACTTGACGGCACATAACAACAACAACAACAACTGGCAGTCTATGGTATATTCAATATTCTTCTACAACACCATAATTCAAATGTATCAGTTCTTCTTTGGTCTTCCTTATTTGTTGTCCACCTTTCACACGCATACAAGGTAATTGAAAATATCAAGGCTTGGGTCAGAAACACCTTAATCTTCAAAGTGAAGATATTTAAATTCCCTCCAATCATCCCCCTAAAGAATAGTTTTCCACTCTCTCTTCAATAGAAGAGAAATTATTTCTGTCAGAAACAATTCATTCTTCCTTCAAGTGACCAGTGTTTAAGTGATAGATACTTTTTCTAAATTTTTAATATATAACACATTTGTCAATTTAACATTTTTCACATGTACAATTTAGTGACATCAATTACATTAATCACATTGTGCAACTAAGTGGTCAGTCTTGTCTGTAGTTGAAATCTGCCTACTTTTAGCCTCTTATTCAATCCCTGAGTGAAGAAGCACAACAACTAGGTAAATATTTCAAGTCAGCTAGCAATCCACCAGCCACTCCTCGGAAGGAAGGTTGGGCAATCCTACTTCCGTAGTGATACTGCCTCGGAAACCAAAGGAGGGGTCGCTATGAGTCGGGGCCGACTCGACGGCAAACAACAACAACAACAACAGCAATCTCCAAATCAGTAGTTTCCAAACTTTAAGGTGAATAAGAAGCTCCTAGTGCCAAAAAAGTACATTCCAGTGTTCTAAAGATTTTATTTCAAGAGAACTTCAGATCTCTGGTGGCACGGTGATTAAGGCACTCAGCTGCTAACCCAACAGCTGCTCTGCAGGAGAGAGGTGAGGCAGTCTGCTTCCATAAAGATTTACAGTCATGGAAACCTTACAAGGCAGTTCTACTCTGTCCTAAGGGTGGCTTCAAGTCAGAATTGACTCAAGGACAGTGGCTTTGCTTTAGTCAACTGGACCACAATTCTACTTTGGGAAACACTGTTCTAAGACTTTTCTTCCCAAGCCTAAATGTCTTAAGATTCTTTCCATTAATTCTGATGAGAAATAACAAGGTGTTTTGGTTACTTTTTGCCACTCTAACAGAAAATACCACAAATGGGTTGGCTTTAACAAACAGGAGTTTATTATCTTACAATTTTAGAGGCTAGAAGTCCGAGTTCAAAGTGCCAGATTCTACAGGCTGGGTGAAAGCCCCTTGACCTTGGACTTCAGCTCTGTCTCCTGTTCCCAGCCCACTGAAGCTGTAGGCTTTCTTCACTCAGGCAGCTGCTCACTGCTGAGGCTGACAAATCCAAGGTTGACAAGTAAAAAGGCATAGTCCTGATATTACCAAACCACAGGGCAGGCCATTAATTCAAGTCCATTCAGTCCCAAGATTGGCAGATAGTATGGCAGGCTGCTGAATAACAACTTGACTACATATAGGATTGAAGCATGCCAAAAGCTGCAAACCATTCCCTAACCTCCTCCTTATATCCAGGAAGCAGACCACATCCCTAAAGCAGCTACTCAGCTGCTCACGGCAGATTGCACCATGGAGTTGATTCCCAGTCTCATCATAGGGAATATCTACCACTAGCTTCCCAGCCACTCAAAACCAGGCCCAGCCAAGTTGACACATAACCTTAACTACCACAGTTTTATCCCTTGTCAACCTGGCACATGTACAGATCTCCTTCACTGGGTGGCTCCATTCCCCTAGATCATCTGAGTGGGGACCTCACCCCCTTGGCTTGACGGGCCCCATTCCTCTATCTCTTGGTCATGGCAGCCCTGGCACCTCACCGTGGGTAGCAGCTATGGCCCAATCCCACTGGCCCACATGAACAAGCAGAACCTAATTGGTGAAGTCTGACTCTTTGAAACCTACAGGGCTGTGGTGGTTCCTCCCCCAGAGGCTATGATCCTACCCTTTGAGGCTGAGGCAGCTCTGCTTCCTGTTTCCTTGGTCTCTCTATTTCTGTTAATTATGCTAAAGGCAACCCACTCCACCAGAAATCTTCCTGCCAACAAAACACTCAGCCTTTTTGCTCCATAGGCTGGCCAACCTGCTATTCCATCTCATGCCAGTATTTTCTACCAATTAATGCCAGAAGGCAGCCCACTCCACCGGGAAGCCATCTACCCAGCGCCATCCAGGTTCCTTCTCTGTGGGATGGTAAGGCTGTCGCAGTCTAATGCTGGTGTCTCGGCTCTGCTGCTGTCATCTCTCTACTAGGGTCTTGGGTCAAGGATGCCCTTCACTCCTGTTTCCACACGTTAGGTCTATCAGAGCAGCACCCACTTTCTTGGTACTGTACTCTGTTTTGGTTACTTTGTGCCACTCTAACAGAAGATATACCACAAATGGTATGGCTTTAATAAACAAGAGTTTATTCTCTTACAGTTCAGAGGCTAGAAGTCTGAGTTCAAAGTGTCAGGCTCTAGGGGCTGGGGGTAAATTCCTCAAACTTGAGCTTCAGTTCTGCCTGCTGTTGCTAGCCCACTGAACCTTGGAGGCTTTCCTCACTCAGGCAGCTGCTGGCTGCTGAGGCTGACAAACCCAAGGTCAACGAGTAAAAAGGCAGAGTCCTGGGGCAGAAGAAGGATTTCCAGTAAGATGGAGGAATAGGCAGACAAGCGACACAGACCCCCTTCAACAAAGAAAAGAAAAACCAATTGACAGAGACACAGAAGATAATCCTGGAACCCTGAGCTTTGAAAGGAACTATACAAAAGTGGATTAGGCACCAACTAGTGGAAAAACCTGAAGGAAAACAGTGAGTACAGAGATGGTTGGAGCTGCGACTATCAGCTGCTTTGATGGGATCAACAGCCTGAATATTTCTAAGTGCTGTTGGGACCTGAGAATTAACCTAAAGATCAGCCCTGGTCACTAAGGGCTGCAGGGACAACTGTGCTAGTGACCTATGACTAGGAACGGAAATAGCAAGGAGGGTGGCAACCTGAGCTGTTGACTTTCCCACTGTCTGGAGGACACAGCCATTTTGGTTGTTTACATGTGGCAGCCATTTTGGATATTTAAAGTGACTGAGGGTGCAGCCATTTTGAATGTTTACAAGTAGGGGCCATTTTGGATATTTAAAGTAACTGAGGACACAGCCATTTTGAATCTTTACAAGTGGCAATCATTTTGGATTTTAAAGTGACAGCATTCTCATTCGGATTCCAGGGACCTAAGAATAGGCTCTGTTTGCCAAGGTCGGCAGGGTCATACGAGAGGCTGACAACAGGAAAGGAGACAGATGGTAAGTGTATAAGAGCTGTCAACTAGCAAATAGAGAAGCACAGTACCCTGCTTGTGTAGATAATATACAAACAAAACAAAGAAAACAAAAACTGTGGGCAAGTCACTCCAACATACAATCACCAATTAAATATAAACACAAAAACCTCACAAGGCCTCGGAGACAACAGAGCATCACAGTCCACACAAAGAAGCAAGATAAAGCAGGAGAAACAAGGGACCAGGATACAGACCCAAAACACATACCTGAGGAAGATGCAGCATTGGAACTCCCTGATAAGGAATTCAAAAGAATTATATTTAGGAATCTTCAATGAATTGAGAGACAGATCGAGGAAAACACAGAAAAAGCCCTAGAACAGCATTGAAAGACAAAACAAGAACTAAATGACAAAATAAATGAAAAATTAGAAATGATTCAAAATCTACACAGAGAAATCCAGAAGATTAATACTAAATTTTCAGAAATAGACAAGACATTGAATGAGCAAAGGAGCAGAATTGAATCAATGGAAGACAGAATTAGGGAGACTGAAGGCAAATACCTGAACACTTTTTTGGAAAGGGATAAATCAGAAAAAAGATCAAAACAAAATGAAGAAAGCCTAAGGTTCATGTGGGATACCATCAAAAGGAATGTTGTTGTTGTTGTTATTTGCCATTGAGTTGAACCCGACTCATAGCGACCCTTCGTTGGGTTTCCAAGGCAGTATCACTACGGAAGTAGATTGTCCCATCTTCCTTCTGAGGAGTGGCTGGTGGGTTTGAATCACCAGCCTTCTGGTTAGCAGTCAAGTGCCTTAGCCACTACGCTACCAGAGCTCCTATCAAAAGGAATATCCTACATGTAATCGGAATTCCAGAACAGGAAGAGACAAATATAACCACAGAGAAAATTGTCGAAGATTTGTTGGAAGAGAATTTTCCTGGTATGATGAAAGATGAGAATATATCCATTCAGGAAGTCCAACGAACTCCAAACAGGATAGACCCCGAAAGAAAATCACCAAGATATAGCATCATCAAACTTACCAAAACCAAGGACAAAGAAAGATTCATGAGAGCAGCACAGGAAAAACAAAAAGTTACCCACTAGACTAAGCTCAGATTTCTCAGCAGAAACCATGCAGGCGAGAAGACAATGGGATGGTATATATAAAACACTGAAGGAGAAAAATTTCCAACCAAGAATTATGTACCCACCAAAATTGTCCCTCAAATATGATGGTGAAATTCGGACATTTCCAGATAAGCAGAAATTAAGGGAATTTGTTAAAACCAGACAAACCTTGAAAGAGATGCTAAAAGGTGCCTTTTGG